>NW_027315768.1:5558802-5766302 GCF_026437365.1 Eucyclogobius newberryi | reverse complement strand
GTCCTTGTGTGTTTTAGCTGTTGGAGCCCGTGTGTCACCAGCTGTTCGAGCTGTACCGCAGCTCTGAGGAGCGTCTGCGCCGCTTCACTCTGCAGTTCCTCCCTGAGCTGCTGTGGGTGTATCTGCGGCTCACGGCCAGTAGGGACCGCCAGAGCAACGGCTGCATCGAGGCCCTGCTGCTGGGCATCTACAACCTGGTGAGTACTGGAATCAACTTACTCAGGGCATGGGGTGGTCAGATTCTTCTGAGGCTGAGCAAAATAATATGTCTGTTTGCCGTAACCCGACCGACCCAGTACGAAACTAGCCGACTGATAAAAAAAATATCAGCATTTGTTGAAAAAACGTCAAAATCTTAGATTTTTAAATTATTTCGCCGACTCACCGACCGGTCTTTCCTAAACCGCTGTGTCGAATATTTTGATCACGCTGGTAAACCTATCTTTCTTCCCAAAGGACTGATAACGCACTGAGCATCGTATGTGCGTCTTCATATTCAATCTTCTGTAACAAAACAACGCGCATAAGTGTCGTTATATTGACTTTTTACAATTTCGTTCCCCTCTGTCGGCGCCACTAAACTGTCCATAGTACATGCCACGCTCTATCACGGTGACTTGATTTAAATTTGACTTACGGAATGCATTCTGGGATTGAAACACGCCCAGCAGCGTCATCACAGCAAACATGGTGGCGCCCGTGTCCCCCGCATGTTCCCCCCGCTCGCCTTCGCTACCAAAATAAAGGATAACGGCGTACAAAAGGTTGATTGAAATATCTTAAAATGGTGAGATTTAGTCTCCCTATCGGGTGGATCGAGACGTTTTCCGTCATTGACTGCTGAAGCCTGACCCCTGGTGGTCACTCCGAGTCAAAAAATGGCAATTTTTTTTTGCCTTCAAAGTAAAAAAATGAGAATTTGCCTACCGTCCGACCCACTTGAAAAATGTTGGCTCGGGTTACGGCAAACAGACAATTTATTTGGGGTAGCCTGATGAGAAGCTTTTTGGTCAATTTGTGAGAGCGAGGGACCGCACCGCTGGCGGCTTGTTGGGGCAAAGCAACCGCTCAACGTAAGCTGAAAATGGAGCCATGGAACACACATGAAGGGTTAGTTAGTTAACCCTTCATGTGTGTTCCACACCCTAACCCTAACCCAAGAGAGAGAGAGAGAGAGAGAAAGAGAAAGAGGAGGAGACGGGTAGACCCAGCGCCTCCTGTTATTCTCCACAAAGCTGTTTGTTGACGTGAGTCAAAGGAAAAGTTCTCAAATGTCACAAGCCCCGCCCCTGAGCGTTACCATGGAGTTCATCTCAGTAATGACTGATATAATACTTAACTCCCAGACTTCCCTCTCTCCAGACACTTCCAACTCCTCCGGGGAGCTCCTGAGGCATTCCCAGGCCAGACGAGAGACATACAAACATTACCTTTCTTTTTGCCATTACCGTATTTTCTGGACTATAAGTTGCACCTTTTTCCATAGTTCTGGCCGGGGGTGCGACTTACTTATACTTATATTTATACCTATATACTTATACTTGTACTTATACTCTAGTGCGACTTATACATGTTTTTTCCTTCTCTATTATGCATCTTTTGGCTGGTGCGACTTATACTCCGGTGCAACTTAAAATACGGTAATTGTGATTAATCGTAAAATCACAATATTTCCCATCACAATAATTGTGACTCTAAAATTTGATATCCTGACATTCAGATACTAAGATACTTAGGCCCTGTTTTATAACTCCCTGTGCTAAATTGCATGTATAAACATGTTGCAAGTGATTTACTATTGGACAATATTATTTCTGCCCCAAAACTGATATGTGAATGAGGCTATACCGCTGCTGTGTCTGGGACTATAGCCTACTCAATACGGATTTACAAGTGGGAAAATGTGACATGAACAAAGACATAAGAGTGTAAGAACAGGACTACGCCTGGACCCTTCCCGGACTTGGGCAATATTTTGCATTGTTTGTTTTGTTATTAGTTTTAAACAGTCTTTTGAGTGTCTTTTTGTTGACATCTCAAGTTTAGAGCTAAAAATCAAATTGTTTATAACAAACAAACTATATTTGGATCTCTGCCGTTTGCCACAGGACCACAGGAGTTTTGGCACCATCAACTGGTTGCAGAGGGGATTGCACACACAGCATGTTTAAAGCTGGCCTCTCACTTCTGGGTCTCAGCACGCAGTTGTACTGATTGTGATTAGACGGGAGAAATTCACAGAAGTTAAAGTTAAAAAAAAGCAGAGAAGATTCTCAGAGCCACGTAACAGATGAAGAAAACGTCTGTTATAGAGGAAATTCAGAGTGATTTTGACACTCGGAGGGAGAGGACTTTTTAACCAGGATTCATCAAACTAGTGTGAATGAAGCTAACTGCTACTCTAGGTGGGTTTTTGATAAGGAACAATGTTAGAACATGATTAAAAGCTCAAAAATATCAATTTAGCATAATATGTGTCCTTTATACCTATATTTTATGTAGGTTCCCAAATGCTACTTTTTTCACCCAAGATACACGTCTGCTGAAGGGCCAGATTAAGGATCTTTGAGGCCCTAAACTAAAAGAATACAAATGGCAATCTAAACTAAACAAACGTTTTTAATACAATGTGCAAATTTCACCAAACACAATCTTTAATGTAAAATGAATAACTAAGTGAGGGGTCCTGGGGGCTTCCCTGGGGAAAATATCCCTCTCTTCGCTTTGTGCTGAAGACAAAGGCTCCAACCAAATCATATGCTCTAAACTCTTTGTCAGGACTTTTCCATTGTTTTACTTTGCCTTCAGCCTATCAAGACTACATAAGGCCTTTTGAATGAATGACAACTTTGCACGCACAGAAAAGCTCCATACTCTAATTTCTCTTTTTCATCTTTTCTCTGTTACTATGAGACTATGATTGTTGTCAAATAACAACTGTTTTGTAGCTCGAGCGCAGCAAAACAAGATTTTGAAGTCGTGACAATTCCCAGTGACTTTGATTCGCTTGTGTGTGTTTTACTCCTTCTTTGCTGCTCCTAAACCCCAGCTGTTAACAGAAAAGGGGTGAGATCTTAGCCCAATGAGATCAAATAATTAAAACTATATTTTATGTTACATTGTGTTATTGTGAGAAACCTACAGCTGAGAAAAACATTGTCATTCAATCAATGCCACAAGAACCGGATGCACATTATGGGAGCAGTGTCACTCTCACACTTTCTAAACATTTGGAGCTGTAGCCACGTAAATGGACCCAACTCTTCTTGAGGCCCCCTGCAGGCCAAGGCCCTGGGCTGCAGCTTGTGCCTGATAAGACAGCCTTGATCTGCTGCTGGTCTGACAGTGTGTAGTGTGGGGAGAGCCCTGTAAATGGACAGAGAATGGATTTCATCCCAGGAATCCCCCTCAGGAGCACAGCCGTGTCAATATAAAGAGGCCCATGTCCCCAGCAGCACTCAGAGTATAACATGCATTATTATAATATGCATTATTTATGTCTTCAGATATACCATCCATATACACGGCCCATGGGCCGAGCTGTGAAAGCACTCAACTGGGCGGCTCACGTGAGAACTATCTGTGATATTCAGTGACTGGAGAACTTTTGCAATAACACACGGTAATAGATTTTGCAATGTGTTTCAAGGTCAGTTGAAATTTAAGTTGTGGTAAAACAAAATCCACAAAGCCAACAAAGCAAACAGCACTGCTCCCCTCAGGATGGTAATAACATCTATTTCTCCGTCAGTCTAGGATAAAAAAAAAAAAATACTAACGACTTGAGTATTCTATCCTGTGGTCCGTTGTTGGGCACTTGTTCGAAGAGCCCTAAAGGATAAACTGGTGAGGAATGAATACACCTGCTCACAAACTTACACGCTTCCTTAAAAAAACAAAAGGCGTCTTTAGGTTTGGACCGTGCAATTACTGTTCTCATATAAATCAAACTACTACTTTCTTTTACAAACTGCTTTCGTACTTAAGTGGTTTATGACTTGGATTGCACCTGAATATAATGTCATAAGATCAAGACATAATCCCTTTTTGCTCTATCTGTATAATAAGACTTTTGGTTTCTTACTGTGGATATTGTGTTCGCTGATGGGCAAGTATGTGCATGTTTATTGGAAGAAAACAAAATACAATCTTGTGTCTTGACCATGATTTGTCTTTGGCCCCAATTCTACTAATAATGCACATTTTCAAACCAATATTAAATGTTGAGTGGGTCCTCTCCAGTGAGCGAGCTGCAGTTCTAATAGTGAAAGATGCCACTTCTGCAGAGGCTTAGTCATGCATCCGGCTGATTGGAGTCAGATAATCAAGCATCACAGTGAAAGAGCAGCAGTAATAATCCCAGAGTCTTGTCTCGTCCATCAGGCTGAACTCAGATTGAAGCGCAGAGCATGTAATCTGGTGTAATCTGGCACCAAATTTGATTGAAGACAAAGGTGATTATCGATGATCCATAGTCACTGTGTGTGTGTGTGTTTGTGTGTGTGTGTTTGTGTGTTTGCAGGAGATAGTGGACAAAGATGGAAACAGCCGGCTCCTGTCCTTCACCATCCCCTCCCTGTCCAAACCCTCCATTTACCATGAGGTGGGTATTCTCTCTGTCTGTTTTGGGAGGATAGGTGTCAAAAACAGGTGACAAAAGGAACACCAACGCGTTTGGTGGCTAAATAAAAATGTAGCATCATCCTATCGTTTCTTACGTTTCGTACCTTATGCTTAGCGAATAGAGTTTCGTCGGAATATATACACACCAAACGTTGTGTGGAGAGATGCAACTTATATCTACCTGAAACACAAAACACCATCCAGTCTCCTCCAGTGCAGGGCCTTGTGTCTCAAAGTCTGCGTGTATGACAGGTTTTTACGATTTTATTTGGTGTATTTATACCTGCTGTACATATAAATTATAGTTTTACACCAATCGAGCAGGTATTTGTTTAGAAAATGTTGAAAAATCTGTTTATGCATAATTTACACAAAGAAACATTAAACATTTTTTAACATTATTCAACTAAATAATGATGCTTTCATATATTTTTTTTGTCAAATAAAATACATTTGAATTTTGGCCCAGTGTTTGCTGGGTAATTTCCTAGTATGATGTCATCAATACAAACAGGAATTGAAATTATAACCCTAACCAATGTGCTATTCTGGGATATATATATATATAATTTATTTATTTTTTGCAAAATTTTAAATATATTTATTTTAATTGCATTTTAGTTAAATGACTCATCCGACCTGTCAGAGGCACTTCTATAATATCCACATCCAGTCACAGCCAAACGAATAAAATGATCCAATCTTCACCATAATCCTCCCAAAGTGGTAAAAATGTAACAAAACGTGATGGATGTGCAGCACTGCCTTTGATAAAACAATGGCAGAAGGTCAAGCTCCCAATAAAACGTGAGAATTTGCGTATTCCTTTTAATCACAGTTACCAGACCAAGAATAATGAAATAAAGATCTATAACAATCCAAATGAAGAGTATTTTGATACAGACGGACAAACTCACACCAGGGAGAGTGGGACATTAGATTACAGCTGCTCCCTCTTGTGTTAAATGAGTTTTGTGTTTCGTGGAGGGAAACGGTTTGTACGTCACTCCAGTTCGTCCAAACGTTTCCAATTATAGAATGTGCTGAGTCGAACCAGCAAGACAAATCATTTCATTTGAATAAGACTAATGCATTTGGAAAGGGAAGTGTGCCTGAGGGCAGTGGTCAGAACGGAACTCTGTATTCAAGCATCAGACGTACCCATCTTGTGCTTTTTCTCATTTTTTATCTTATTTGGTCAAAGGCCTCGCCCTTATCTAATGTTTCCCTTTCATAGAAGTCTGCTGAGACTCTGGTTTCTATTATTTCTAACAGTTTGGTTACTTTTATATCTTCATGATACATGGGAGCCAACTAAGTTTTATCTAGGGCTTCAAAATATATCGCAATCGGAATGTGAACATATTGAATCGGAAAGACTGCAATTACTGTCATTCACAAACAACGAAATACCTTCCCGTGTAAATATGTACAAACTTGTAGAAAAAGGTTCAGTTATAGTCATCTGGAAATGAAGAGGCTGACAGCACGTTTACCTTGCTCAATATGAACAGGCTGTGGTCCTCAGTGTTGTGCTGGGCTCAGGTTGAAGGATGGCGGGGGGACAAACCTTGATCACTCTTTTCATACCTGAATATTACCTGTAGGAGCTTAGTCAATTGAATTGCTCTGCCGCACGGAGGAGGAAGGGTGGTGAGGTTGTCATGCTCCACCGCTGACAGACAACTTACCTTTTACGCAGGGACTCGCAGCTCGCCGGGACAACGAGCACGATGCACTTGTAGACTTTTGCAGCTCTTGGTTCGCGGGTGTTTTTTTTGTAATTTTTTTTTGTAAAAGGCTTTGACCGACTGCGATCGCGGCGCAGAGCTGAATCCAAGTAACTTGTTTCCTTTTGCAGCCGTCCTGCCTGGGCTCCATGGCTCTGACAGAGGGGGCGCTGTGTCAACACGACCTGATCCGAGTGGTCTACAGTGGCCTGCACCCTCAGAGGGAGACCTTCACTGCTCAGAACAGGTGGGGACATGGAAGGGTGGGTTTTGATGTTTGCATCTTCTTCATTTTTGATGCAAATGGGGAGATTTTTGGCTGAGAGAATTATCTTATCTATAAAAACTCTGCACAAAAATGCTCAATTTACTTTCATTATAAACAGTATTTTAAAGCTGCCATCACACAAAGTATAAAGCATGCAATATCATGTGTATGTTTACAGAATCCTCTTCCTTGAAGATAGCGTCCTGACATATTTTTGGGATGACCTTATATGGCCAGTGGTAGAAATTCATGTCATTTTCATTTAGGGAGATTGGGTTTTATTATTCTGTATAAGTGAGGAATGTTTATCATCGAGAGTGTGAGCCGTTCTGTGAATCAAGTACTATTAAATAACCTTTGCTTTTCTCCTGAGTGAATCCTGGTGGTTTGGTTATTGCTTACAGAGCTAAAAACCCTCAAATGATTTCCCAGGGGACATTTAATTGTAAAGACCTAGATAGCTTCTTCACATTGTACTGCAACATCTATACTGCCGTTTATTTTTCATGGCAAATACAATAATTGACTTTTTTTTGTGGCCGTTGGAATAATTTATGTGTCTATAGGTTATGGAAACCAAAGCAATCTTTAGTCAATGCAACTAACCAACAAAACTGTTACTTAAATTCTACCCATTTTCTACTGTCTTCAAATATTCCTTATACAATCCACTTTATTTCTATAGCACATTTTATAAACAAAGCTGTTTCCAAAGTGCTGCACATAGAGAAATAATATCAGCAATTTAAAACAATAAATAAAACCATAAAATAATATACAAACCATAAAACATAGACCAACAGCACTAAAAACACAGAACATATAATGCATTTTGGTTCTGCCTCTACGCCACGTTTTCACATCTCTTCATGAAATGTTGGGTTTTGATCTTGTTGTTTGATGCATTATGCACAGATCTTTAGGGGAAAGCTTGCTAATGTCGGCTCAACATATACAGTAAGTAATCATCACTTTTCATACGGCGGTTTATCACAAGATCAGGTTAGTTTTTGGTGATAAATTATTATTTTATTTATTTGTATCAGCTTTTTGCCATTTTGTTCTCACTCGAGTACGCGCTTATCCAATCATCTCACACAAAAGCATTCAAGGATCCGAATGCGAGCCAGCGCGCTCTGGGAGCTAGTACCACTTGCAGCCCCCTCTTTCCCCGGCACGGCTCACTTACGACAGTGTAGACACTTTCAGACCACCCAGAGCCGCTCCAACCTTAATTCTCATTCAAGAAATTTTGAGCCTTTATGTAATTATGATGGCACTCAGGTAGAAGTGTCCGAGAGCTTTTGCTGTCCGCATATTATAAGATAAGATAAGATATTCCTTTATTGTCCACACATGGGGAAATTTCATTGTTGCAACGCAGGTAGATACAGAGGAAAAGGACAGATAACTTATAGGAAGTTTAAAAAATCTTAATAGAAAAACAAAAACTCCTATAGACAAAACATCTCATTCCTTAATAAGGAATGGAGGGGAAAAAATAAAGATAAAATAAAATAAAAACGGCTAGCATAAGACAAAATAATACTAATAATAATGGTAAAATAAACACTCTTATTTACATCAGTTATATGCACATGAATGTGACATCAGTATTGCACGTGTTCAGGACTAACAGTGTTTGTTATAAAGTCTGACAGCAGCAGAAGGAAAGACCTGCGAAACCTTTCCTTCACACAGCGAGGGTGGATCAGTCTCTCACTGAAGCTGCTCTCCAGAGCGGACAGATTTCTAAAGTGAATCTTTTCTGCTGTTTTTAAGTATATGAATTATCACAACTCGTTCTTTACATGTCTCCCGTCTAATCACGATTGGCTACCCAGCATCTCCAAGAAAACTACATTTTGTATTTTTAGTTCTAATACATGAGATGCCAAACTAAAGGTACTCAACGGCATGTTTAAAGGCTAATAACAATACAAATTATGCATACTATTTGTCCTATTTGTTTATTATCGACATACAAATGATACACAATACCATGTTTTTTTGCTGTACCAGAGGTAAACATTACAGCATAAAAAGAAAAGGTCCGAGAATAGGACCCTGGGGGACTCCATAGTGATTCTAACACAATCTTAGCATTGCTATTATTCACCACTTAGAGTTTATTAACGCTTTAACACAACTTTCAGAGTTTGAGTGGAGTTTGAGCAACGTGCCACTGCTAATAATAACTAGCATGCTAACAGAACCAGCATTATAGTTAGAGCTTGGACTCAATTACATTCAATTCAAGCGTCTACAGCTAATTAGTTAAAAGTGCACTATGTAATGTTTTATGTGGTCTACCACCTGCTTGTCTCCATGGTCTTATGTTTCATGTATAACATTAATCTTACCAATCTTGCATTTATTCAATTACAAACATTTTTATTGCTAAATAATTCTATGCCCTGTTGCGTCACCTGCTAGTCTCCATAGAAAAGTTTAATGCCATGCTGTAGAATATTCCAGGCAAAGCTGTAAAACAGCATTCTTCCTTCATTTGTCCAGGAGTGATCATTGTAACAACATTCATTTTATCTGCTGTCAATTTTGGCCTTTTAAAAAATATATGTTTATTGTTATAAAGGTATATTCTTCAATTAGGGCAGTTGTAGTCAACTAGTCATTCATTTTCATTGTACATTGAGAATTTTGAAATACATTACCAACTATTTGGACCATAGTGACTAAAGGGGGGACTAAAGGGGGGTCACACCGCAGCGTCCAATTTGCGCCCGACGCAGGAGTTGAACGCCTGTACGTTTGAAGGTCGACGCCTTGGATGTCCACATAGACTCTGAATGTAAACTGGACGCTTTGGACGCCGCGGTCTGAACAGGACTTAAAGGCTTCTAGATAGAGAATATGTCCAAATAATCTGTATTATGGATGAAAATCTGAAATAGTTTATTCTTTTTTTGACATTTTCATTTTATAATGCCATTGTCTTTGTTATAAAAAAAGGTCTTTTCATCTGTGTTTTAGAGTCTGTATAGTCCAGAATTGTAATTAATTATTTGAATGATCAAAATGCAAAACAATTATTTCTTTTCGTTGACTTCTCACAGACACAAACACACCAGGACGCACACACACACACACGCACACGCACGCACGCACGCACAACACACACACACATGCACAAACAAACACACACACTCACACACACGCAAACAAACATGCACACACACACACACACACAAACAAACACGCACACACAAATGTACGCACACACACATGCACACACATACACACAAACAAACAAACAAACATGCGCACACACAAACATACTCAAACACACACACACTGAAACATTACAACTTGTATATCCTGTCCACAAAAACAACTAAAGCCTTTGTACTTCTGTGTAATATTTGACTGATGTTTCTTCCCAAGATTTGAGGTGCTGTGCTTCCTGATGCTGTGCTACAACTCGGCTGTGGTCTACATGCCTCTCTCCTCCTACCAGTCTGTCTGCAGAATGAGCTCACGGTAGCTACGTTTGTCTTTTCACCTCCTTCCTGTTGCTGGTCACAGTGTGGTGCCCCAAATAAAACTGGTAACCACGGCAGGGACAGAGGGTTTTTTAGATCAACATGTCATACTTGTATCAGGCTTTTACATACTGCACCTTTTGCTGGCAACAGTCGGACACAACCCTAAAGAAAAACAAAAAGACCTACAGCAATTTAGCAACGTGAAGCTAACTGCTATTGTGAACGGCACCGAGCATTGATGATGTTTGTTCCACGTTTGTTCAGTGGCAGCGAAGGATATGGAGTGTCCCTCACAGAGAGCAGACAGCCTAGAGTCTAGTCACACAGCAAACAATGTAGAGCACCCCCCCCAGATCAGGTACTCACTTCCTCCATCCTCAGCAACATCTAGACTCTTGACAGTCTATTAGAAGAGTTACATTTTCATTTCAGCATTCATTTCATTTTATAGACAAGATGTAGTATTAGTGCCCAGTATATCAACTAGATTCTCTCCCACCACACCCGGCGGTACAAGCTCCTTGCACAGTTCACAGGGAGGGGGCATGACATTCCCTCCCATCATACAGGGGACTCAGGACTGTGGAGGACACGCCTATTCACCGGAGCACACACTTCCTGGTTTGGAGCAAAGTGACCCCATTGGACGCCACATGACCTGGATTTACAGGCCTGTGGTTTAGTGCGACATCTACTGGCCAGAACACCCACAAAAAACAACAAAACATTTTACACTGTGCCCCTTTAACTATAAAAATAATAAACCAATATGTAAAAGTCATGACTTTAAAACAAGGTTTAGGGCTAATTTTTGCTAATGATAATTTGAATGAATTGATTGATGTCACAATTGAGTCAAAGCAAATAGTTGAAGTCCCAGTGCACTGTATACATGTAACCCACCTTGAGGGTTAGAGAGCAGATCATTTGCATCAGTGTATTAGCTCTTGTCTCCCTGACCTTTGACCTATTCCTGATCCGAACGCACACTTGGCACACTTGGCCTTCTGTAATGGTGACAGTGTTGATGAGGTTATATTACCTGTAATGTGTTTGTGTTGTGTTTTGTCCCCAGGCTAAGCGTGTGTGGTTTCCCCCGGCAACAGCAGAAGCACTGGAGAGAGCCATGTAACCGCGTCCTGCTCGACCCAGAGTTCATGGTGCAGATGCTCACTGCCGTCTATCACGCCATGTACGTACACACACGTTTATTAGCATAACAAAATGTATTGTTGCCTCCTCGTACTATTCCTGTTTGGGCTCAGTATGGCAAAAACTATCACTTTCCACAAACAAATTATTTTAAATTGAATTGAATTTTTTATTTTTTTTCCATCCATCCATCCATTTTCTGCCGCTTTATCCGGGGCCGGGTCGCGGGGGCAGCACTCTGAGCAGGGACTCCCAGACTTCCTCCTCCCCAGACACTTCCTCTAACTCCTCCGGGGGGATCTCGAGGCGTTCCCAGGCCTGGGTCTTCCCCGGGGCCTCTTTCTGGTGGGACATGCCTGAAACACCTCCCGAGGGAGGCGCCCCGGAGGCATCCGGAACAGATGCCCGAGCCACCTCAGCTGGCTCCTCTCGACGTGGAGGAGCAGCGGCTCTACTCTGAGCTCCCCCCGTGTGGCCGAGCTCCTCATCTTATCTCTAAGGGAGCGCCCAACCACACGCCGGAGGAAACTCATTTCGACCGCTTGTATTCGCGATCTTGTTCTTTCGGTCACTACCCAAAGCTCTTGACCATAGGTGAGGTCAGAACGTAGACCGACCGGTAAATAGAGAGCTTTGCCTTTCGGCTCAGCTCCCTCTTTATCACAACGGTCCGATGCAGCGACTGCATCACTGCAGCCGCTGCACCGATCCGCCTGTCGATCTCACGCTCCATCCTTCCCTCACTCGTGAACAAGACCCCGAGATACTTGAACTCCTCCACTTGGGGCAAGGACACCCCACCCACCTGGAGAGGGCAAGCCACCTTTTTCCGGTCGAGGACCATGGCCTCGGATTTGGAGGTGCTGATTCTCATTCCAGCCGCTTCACACTCGGCTGCAAACCGTCCCAGTCCAGCTGCAGGTCCGGATTTGATGGAGCCATCAGGACAACATCGTCTGCAAACAGCAGAGATGAGATCCTGTGGTCCCCAAACCGGACACCCTCCAACCCCTGACTGCGCCTAGAAATTCTGTCCATAAAAACTATGAACAGAACCGGTGACAAAGGGCAGCCCTGGCGGAGTCCAACATGCACTGGGAACAAGTCTGACTTACTGCCGGCAATGAACACAGCTCCTGCTCCGATCATACTGGAACCGAACAGCCCTGAGCAAAGGGCCCCGGACCCCGTACTCCCGGAGCACCCCCCAAAGGACACCCCGAGGGACACGGTCGAAAGCCTTCTCCAGATCCACAAAGCACATGTGGACTGGTTGGGCAAACTCCCATGACCCCTCGAGCACCCGATGGAGAGTATAGAGCTGGTCCAGTGTTCCACGACCGGGACGAAAACCACTCTGCTCCTCCTGATTCCGAGGTTCAACTACCGGTCGGATTCTCCTCTCCAGTACCTTGGAATAGACCTTACCCGGGAGGCTGAGGAGTGTGATCCCTCTGTAGTTGGAACACATCCTCTGGTCCCCCTTCTTGAACAGAGGGACCACCACCCCGGTCTGCCAGTCCAGAGGCACGGTCCCCGCCACCACGAGATGTTGCAGAGACGTGTCAGCCAAGACAGTCCTACAACATCCAGATACTTTAGGTACTCAGGGCGGATCTCATCCACCCCCGGAGCCCTGCCACCGAGGAGTTTGCGAACAACCTGAGTGACTTCAGCTTGGGTGATGGATGAGCCAGCCCCTGAGTCCCCGGTCTCTACTTCCTCTTCGGAAGACGTGACTGAGGGATTAAGGAGATCCTCAAAGTATTCCTTCCACCGTCCGACGACATCCCCAGTCGAGTTGTTGGTGAAGCACTGCTTCCCTCTCCTGAGGCGCCGGACGGTTGAGCTGGGGGGCTATAAGCAAGCCCACACCAGCCCGCCGCCTCTCCCCGCGGGCAACACCAGAGAAGTGGAGCGTCCAGCCCCTCTCGAGGAGATGGGTTCCAGAGCCCAAACTGTGCGTGGAGGTGAGGCCGACTATATCTAGTCGATATCGCTCAACCTCCCGCACAAGCTCAGGCTCTTTCCCTCCCAGCGAGGTGACATTCCATGTCCCCAGAGTTAGTCTCTGTGTTTGGAGATCTGGTTGCCGAGGCCCCTGCCGTCGACTGCCGCCCAGATCTCTCTGCACCGGCCCCTTATGGATCCTCCTGCGGGTGGTGGGCCCACGGGAGGGCGGCCCCACGTCGCTCCTTCGGTCTGTGCCAGGCCGGGCCCCGTGGGGTAAGACCCGGCCACCAGGCGCTCGCCATCGAGCACCCATCCCAGGCCTGGCTCCAGGATGGGGCCCCGGTGACACCGATCCGGGCGACGTAAACGGCCTTGTTCTTTTTGTCATCATAGGGGGCTTGTTATAACATAGTTTGATCATCACAAACATACTTGAAGTTTTATTTAGCTTCATTCACAGGTTATGTTGTCTCTGCTCTTTCTCTGAGGGGAGTGTCTACAGAGCCGCCGCGCGCGGCCAAAACGGCATGGGTTTTTTGTGCCGCGGCTCCTGAAACTGCTGGGCTATTTGACTGCGCCGGGTTAGACCGCGCCGGGTTAGGGTTAAGGTTAGGGTTAGCCATGAGGCTATATGGCCGTGCCGCGGCTCCTGAAACTGCTGGGTTATTTGACCGCGCCTTCTCTGAGCCTCACAAAAGCACTTGGTTACATTTCTAAGATTTGTGACATCAAAGGTAGCAATCCGCAAGTCTTCTGTGCTGTTTTTAAGTCCATAAATCATCACCAGACTCATCCTGAGCATTTCTGCATCAAATCACTTTCATTACAATGAAAGCTAGCTTTAGTTTATTTCCCTACCGTAATTTCCTCGCTGCCAGTAGATGGCACGCTACAACATTGCAACATTAAATTCTGATGAGAGAATGCATACCCCAAAGCAAAGGTACCGGTACAAGAGCATGTTAAAGGACAATCACCATAAAAATAGTCAGTGCTGGAGAGAATACTTCGCCCAGGTAGGTTCCATAGCAAAAGAAAATTGAATTGTGTCGACTGACAGCTTCTTCAATTCCTTCAGTCCAGGCACTGAACAAGCTTCTTGGATGAGTTTATAAAGCATATTCACTCTTAAAATGTGTGTCCAGTGGACCAATTTATACGTTTTCTTTAGCTACTGTTTGTATTTGTGTTTATTTATCACAGATTGGAGAATGACAAATTGCACATAAATGCAACATTGAGCTGTGTTTTCTATTTTCACAGTGTTTGTTTGAAGCCTAAATTACGTGATGAAATAGTGCAATGTTTTCCTTTGATTTTAGGAAAGTACGATAACTGTATTCTCAATACCACCAAATGAAAGTGTGACTTTGTGTGCTGCGCTGTGAGTTCAAATCTAACTCTGTCCTGTTGAATAAAGCCTATGGACCAGAGAAACCAGCAGGCCCAGTGTTGTCACGTCTGTGCTCATGTGTGTCTGTGTTGTGCTCATGTGTGTCTGTGTTGTGCTCATGTGTGTCTGTGTTGTGCTCATGTGTGTCTGTGTTGCGCTCATGTGTGTCTGTGTTGTGCTCATGTGTGTCTGTGTTGTGCTCATGTGTGTCTGTGTTGTGCTCATGTGTGTCTGTGTTGTGCTCATGTGTGTCTGTGTTGTGCTCATGTGTGTCTGTGTTGCGCTTATGTGTGTCTGTGTTGCGCTCATGTGTGTCTGTGTTGTGCTCATGTGTGTCTGTGTTGTGCTCATGTGTGTCTGTGTGTCTGTGTTGTGCTCATGTGTGTCTGTGTTGTGCTCATGTGTGTCTGTGTTGTGCTCATGTGTGTCTGTGTTGTGCTCATGTGTGTCTGTGTTGTGCTCATGTGTGTCTGTGTTGTGCTCATGTGTGTCTGTGTTGTGCTCATGTGTGTCTGTGTTGTGCTCATGTGTGTCTGTGTTGTGCTCATGTGTGTCTGTGTTGTGCTCATGTGTGTCTGTGTTGTGCTCATGTGTGTCTGTGTTGTGCTCATGTTTGTCTGTGTTGTGCTCATGTGTGTCTGTGTTGTGCTCATGTGTGTCTGTGTTGTGCTCATGTGTGTCTGTGTTGTGCTCATGTTTGTCTGTGTTGTGCTCATGTGTGTCTGTGTTGTGCTCATGTTTGTCTGTGTTGTGCTCATGTGTGTCTGTGTTGTGCTCATGTGTGTCTGTGTTGTGACTGGCAGATACAATGGAGAGTGGGAGATGGGGCGCGAGGCTCTGGAGGATGTCCTTTACCGGGCTCAGCTGGAGCTCTACTCAGAGCCACTACTGGTAAGACAGGCTCCAGAACGTCTTTAAGCCATCATGACAAGCCCCGCCCACGTCCTGTATGTAGTTGTGATTATTTTTAAAATGAAGACTCTGAGAAACACATGTAGCATTCTAAAATGTCTCATAGCCACTTTGAAAAAAAACATGAAACCATGTTTAATGACAATCTGTTCAGCAGTTTTGAAGTCACTGGACCTGTTTCTATTACTAAGCCATTTTAGATCAATATTGTAGTTTACACTAAACAACATGTAAAATTACAATCTACTTAATAATACGTCTCCTCTAATGAAAATCTTTGTCTGTCAGCTGGGGAACGCCATGAAGAACTCCCTCCCGGACAGTGCCCCGGACGATCCTCGGGGGCGCAAGGTTCTGCAGGTGGAGGTGACCCCCACCATCAGCCGCATCTCCATCTCCGCCATCACCACTGCCTCCATACGGCGCCACCGCTGGAAGAGAGAGGGTATTGCAGCCACTCAACCACCACCATTTTTACACCAAGAACATGTAAAGACAGGGATTTTGTAGACTCTGTTTGGCTCTTCTAAGCCTGTACCTCTTTTTAATCAGTGATGGCCCACATGAAGGAGATCTTGGGTGAGATGAGTATAATGTGGATGTTCTGTTGCAGCAGTGAGAGGAATAACAGGCACCATTAGCACTGGTTCAATGGTGTTTGATGTCAGTGCCTCTGTGTTCATACAGTCCTGTCTCTCACTGCTCCTCACTGCTTTCCTGTCCTGTCTCTCCTCTGTTGTCCCCGGTGAAAATGGTAGTAGAGGAACTTTGCAAACTTTAGACAAACTTGTGACAAAATGGTGCTTTATCCTTTCTCCGATTATTGAGACAAAATAGATAAAAAAAATTAAGGTTGAGACGCTGAAAATGTAGTCAGATTTTTAGTTGCCAGGTAATATGAGAGAATAAACAATGGGGGAGAAAAAGGTCAATCCTCTGACTCTTTAGCAGGAGTCTTATATTTGCCGAGTCCGGGTGAATCCTCTGACTCTTTAGCAGGAGTCTTATATTTGCTGGGTCCGGGTGAATCTTCGGGCTCCTCTCCGTCTGCTCCACTAAAGCTGCACATCTGCTCGTCTCTTGTTGACTCTCAGATGGTTTTGACCTCTCAAGCGAAGCAGAGTTCAGCCTCATCGTCAATCCTCCTACTAGTGACCATCAGCCGGGCCCCTGGGAGCGCGTCGGGGAGCGGAGAGGCCGGGCCCCCAGCCAGCACAGCAGCAGTAGCAGCATCATTCCCCCCATCACACTCGAGGGTAGGGCTCCGAGCGCAGGGGCCCACAGCACATAGGGCCCCGGACTGTCGGCCCCTTAACCAGTCATGCTCCTCTTCTCCCGCACCTGAGGGGACAACTACAGCTTTACATGTGGCTGCTGTTGCTTCTTGCCCCAGTCTTTAACCAGGGTTCCCACAAACTAGTTAGACTAAACAATGATGTCTTCCCCGTCCCTAAATCCTTTACCTTCACCTTGTTTAGCCGGGCTGACATTTTTAGTCATGGTTCTTTTGGATTTCTGACAGAAGAACATACCAGAACAAATAATTTAATAATCATTTGCTTTGGTTGTGACAAGTAAAGGTTAATGATATTATATGATTATTATTATATATTTATGAATACTTTGTAGATATTGGTGATATAAATGCACAAATTCATTGTTTTCTGAAAGTGTAATTTACTCTTCAAACATTGTGGGAACCCTGCTTAACTCCTCCAGCCTGCAAACCCCGGTGTAGAATTGACTAACCCCTTTTGGGTGTGACAGAGGTTTTCCTCTGGGCCGTCCTGCATGGGCATCATCGCATCATACTGGTCTCCCCTCTCGCCTCCTTCTACATCCTCCTGACCGTTCCCCTTGTCACTCACTGAGCCCGGCCCAGCCTGCCACTGGACTTCTTCTCTAATGTCTCCTCTATATCTTTCTTAAACGTCGGAAACGTCTCTTGGGCGTTATCCCTGGGTTTACAAAGAAGCTGTTTTATTTTCATCTTCCAGCTCAGTGAGTGAGAATGACTCCTCCATCATGCATGGGCCAATGCCACGGCAAACTCGGACACCTTCTGCCTTAAATGACCATCTTTAACACTAAAACAGCTGTAGGGACTTAGTTCTTACACAATGAGGGATCGTATCTCTACTGCCCATTTTGTCCTTCTAAATGTCTAACACGTTTGTTTCCTCACCATCAGTGTGCCATTCTTTACATGTCTCATGTGCCTGTGGTGCAAATGTATTTCACAATTATTTTATTTTATTATTATTATTTTATTTTTATTATAATGTATTTGAAAATATGTTTTTATATTTAATAGTGTTTTTTGTAATGTATTACATTTGATGAATATACTCCACATGATTGTGACCAAAGCATATGTTATCTACATAGAGTTTCAAACGGCTCTACAACTATACTATGTATTCATCTGTTATTTTGTGCTGGTAAGTTGGTTTATTGCATAGTGAAGGCAGGTATGACACATAGTTAGCTTATAAAGTACATATAAGCTGTCCCATTGATGTGTCCTGTGGGTAATGGAGCAGCATGTGTGGCGTGCATGTGCCCTGTCCTTCTGATGATGATTCTGCATGACAGTCACACTAAACACTACTGGCCTGTATCTTCTCCTAATAACATTCTTTTAAGCGTACTTCATTAATTTATCATTCTTTTCTTTTTCAGCTGAACGATAAAGTCATAAGAGATCTTATTGTAAAATATGAACGTCTACATGGGATGAAATGGGAATATAATCTTTATTCAAGTTAGAATCAGAATCAGAAAGGTTTATGTCCATTGCCAATGAACAGAATTATTAAATATAGGAACTTGCTTTGGTGATTTGGTGCAACATAAAACAATGAACAATGATAATTAGTTTGACTAGTTTAGATTTATTGACCTTTTTATAATTGGACAAAATTTGTTTTCTTGGAGATAATATTGCTTTGTCTAGATATTTCCACAGTATTGCATTAAACTATCTCAATGCAGACAAGCAGGTGACACCACCAGGCCAAAGCCCACTTACAATAAAAATGCATGTTTTTTAAGATATTTGTGAGCAATAAAATCCCTTTGAATAAATGTTACGTTTAAAGAAGACATATTGTGCTATTATATTGATCTAATGCTTATTAATAGAAACAGGTCTACTGACTTTCTGTTCAAAACTTCCGGACTGAGAAGCTCTGCCTCTTCATAGTGACATTTCACTGAATTTTATGTGTTCAAAGATCTGAATAATCCAGTCAGATTTCTTGTTAAATTGATTTTTATTCCACCCAGAGGAGTCACAGTTGTATGAAGATACTTACCTGCTCTCTGGTGGCGCAATTGTGTATTACATGTATTTTCATTAGACAAAGCAAAAAAAGCATATCAGGCGAAATGTTTTGACTTGGTTAATTATTTAGTGATGGTTAATCATGAACACTCCTAGTAACCTGTGTGTTAACATGGAGATACAGTAGATACGTTCAATGCCATTACTGTGGATCATTCCAGGAAAATCAGGTGAAGTAGCCACCACTAGAAAATTATCATATTGGACCTTTTAATATTCTGCAGAGTTTTAACTTGTGTAGATATTCATTCAAGTGATGGTTTTTCTTTATTTTCTTGTTTAAGAATGAGGTAGAGTTCCCCAGAGGCTGGAGCGCTGATCCTGTTTATTAGATAGACTGTGGAAATCAGCGTGTGCTTGTGGAGAGCATGTTATCGTGCCGACTCTTTCCAAGTGGAAATCGATGAGAACCCGGTCACAGCGTTACAGCTCAGGGGCATCGGACTATTGGATTGTCCACGTGTTTGTGCACTGACTTAATGAACCTCTGTGCTTCACAATACTGTACACTGAGCCACACTGGGCTCACATTCAACTGGTTGTCATGCTTTCTGTGGTCTGCTTTGAAATTGGTTTTACCATGGTTACATTAAGAATAGAGCGACAACAAAAATCACAATCTGATCAAAATTTTAATATTTATTATAATTAATAATACTTATAATAGTTATAATTGCCAACCTGTTATTGTTTTTTTTTTTTAAAGAAGAAAATCAAATATACTGTGCATTGAGGACTGAAATTGAAAACATCATACAAATCTGAAATAAACGATATTACAAATTACACATCATTTGTAAATGTTTAAGGCCCATTTTAAAGGACATATTATGGTTAAGTCATTTCTTGAACTTTTAATCATGATTTATATCATCGTTCCGTCACCAAAAACATAATTAGCTTCATTCACGCTTTGATAAATCCTGTTTAGTAAGTCCTCTCCTTCTGAGTCTCAGATCACACACAGAAACACTCTATTCGATATTTCTTACTTCATGTCCAATAACAACACAAAAATTCCATAATATTTGTCTTTCAGCTTCAGTCAAACCAATCTTTAATTAAGACCAGCAACAAGAGGACCTTTTACTCCACAATGTGAAGGTTTCATAATACTAGTTTTATATAACATGGCTTTATGTGGACAGTCACCCAAACAACGTTTCAATGTCCTAAAGGATCATTTACTGAGTGTATTGGTTAAACCTGTAAATACTTTAGGCCTGACTCTCTTCTTCTGTGTGTTCTGTCCATCTCTGCTCTGTTCTCTGCAGAGGCTGATGGGATGAGCGGTGGAGAAGACTCCTTCAACGTCAACGATCCAGACGAGGGCTTCTCCTCAGGGGCGTCCAACAGCAGCCAGCCTAGCGCCACCAAGTCCAGCTCCAAAGCAGCCCAAAAGGGAAGCAGCAGCTTTAAGAAGGCCATCAGTGCACGGCTGTCCCGAGACAAGGAGCGTGAGCATGAGAAGGAGAGGGAGAAGGAGAAGGAGGAGTGTGCTCAGAGGCGCCATCAGAGGCTGCAGACGCCTCCCGGCAGCATCGACGTGGACACCATCCAGCTGAGCCCCATCAAAAAGCACCTGAGCTTCCCCGCGGGGCTTGTACGGACGGGCAGCACGTCCTCCAGCAAGTCCTTCGACTGCACGAGCCTGAAGCTGAACGGCGGCGCAGAGGAGCGTGGGCAGGCATCCGGGGGGTCGCACAGGGACGTGGGCTTGGCCAGTGGAGGTTCCCGCCGTCACTCCACCATCAGCCTGCAGGAGGAGCGTCTGGGCCGGGCCGAGGACCAGGAACTGCTGTCACCCGGAACTCCTCTGACCAAACAGTCACGCTCCCCCAGCTTCAACATGCAGATCATATCACAGGTCTGAAGGAGGCCGAAGGGAGCAGGGCTGGACAGACCAGACCAGACTGACCAGATCGGACTCCAAACCCACAGTTTTGAGGGAGCAGGACCGGGCTCCAAACCCACAGGTCTGAGGGAGCAGGACCGGGCTCCAAACCCACAGGTCTGAGGGAGCAGGACCGGGCTCCAAACCCACAGGTCTGAGGGAGCAGGACCGGGCTCTAAACCCACAGGTCTGAGGGAGCAGGACCGGGCTCCAAACCCACAGGTCTGAGGGAGCAGGACCGGGCTCTAAACCCACAGGTCTGAGGGAGCAGGACCGGGCTCCAAACCCACAGGTCTGAGGGAACAGGACCGGGCTCCAAACCCACAGGTCTGAGGGAGCAGGACCAGGCTCCAAACCCACAGGCTCCTCTGTCCAAGCCAAGTCCACACATTTACAGTTTACATTAAGGAGATGTCAATCTATTTAGTTGAGTTTTCTTATAAATTCTTCCAGCTAAACGGCACAAACTTGGAAGTGGGAAAGAGTTTAAAGGTTTCATTGAGCTGATTAGCTATGTCAAATTTTTAACAATAGATGAAATAGTCATTATGTTCTTGAATAATAGTCTTATTTTTGTCATTAGTCTTCCCATAACTGATCATTGCTGTCACCATACTAACATTTGACATTCTATACTAAGGAATAGGCTCAATGTTCGTTATAATTTTTGCTAGCACAATCATTAAAATAATCAAGCTTAAGAACTTATAAAACTGTTTCAGGAAAGGTCAGATGTCAAGTACCACATAATTGAGTTTGTGGTGGCTGTAAACTACATGGTAATGTTCAAAACATCGCTAACACTTTATAACGACACTTTAATTAGCCTTAATAAAGCATGAACAGAGACTTTTTAATAATTAACAAATTGTTTATTAAGCAGATTTATGAATACAGACTCAGTAACTACTTAATAAAGAGCCAGAACCCAATATTTTTGCAATAATGAGACCAAATCGCGTTCTTTGCATCTAATTATTGGGTGCTTTATTCTCAAGGACGCAGGAAATGCAGCTTTAAAGCGTGATCATTTTTGTTAGCATTATCTTAGGTAAGTGAGCGACATGAGGACTGTTGTAAAGAGTTTAAAATGAACGAGTTCTGTTTTTCATGTACCGTATTTTCCGGACTATAAGTCGCACTGGAGTATAAGTATATAAGTATAAATATAAGTATATATATATATATATCTCTGTGACTTATAGTCCGTAAATCATGTAAAAATCAGGTCCAGTGCCTTTAAGGAGTTAGAAGCTCATTATGTTCGTTATGAATCAAGTCCTTGTTCATGCTTTATTAAGGCTATTAAAAGTGCACTTATTACAAAGTACTATTACTATTAATAATCATAAATACATAGGAAGCGTGGCCTTTATTTACCATGTTAAAATCAAAGTCCATAGTTTGTTAAAATCTCCAAAAATCATCACCAGCATCTTGACCTCCCCTTAAATCCCGGTCTATGTGTGGTCTTGGCTCTGTCCCGGCCTGTGCTCTAAAGCCATTCTGTCCCCGGACTGGGCCTCGTCGTGCTATGTCCCCTCTGTGTGCCTGTCTGTCTGTGTCTGTGTGTGTCTGTGTGTGTGTGTGTGTGTGTGTGTGCGCGTGCGTGCGTGCGTGCGTGTGTGGACCTCCGTGCGGTCACTACTACACTGTCGTGCCGTGTCTGCTGTCGTGATGATGTCCATTCCCCTGACCGCTCCTGTCAGGATGAGACTCTGGAACATTTCCGAAGCCGCCAGAGCTTCTAAAGACTTCTCAAAGTCAGCGAATCAGCAATAGAAGAACAGACTCTTTGTTTCCAAGTGTGGAAGCAAATGCATTCTGAATTCCGGAATGGAGGCAAAAGTGATGTGGAACAGAAAGGAGATTTTGGGATTAACTACAGAATATCACAAAAACTGACAAATCAAGTTGGTTTTGGCAAAGCACTTGATACATATGAGTGATATCAAAGACTAGTTCAAATACATTTACTATTGGGTTTTACATTATTTGTTTATCTAATTGTATTTTTTTGTTTTTTGATGAAGGTAAATCCAGATTTTCTATGTTTTTAATGGACAAATACAGACTTTACCACAATTTATACTTTTTGTGAAGCTCAGTTATAAATAAAAGTAGTTGCTTATTTTTTGTTATAAATACTTTGAACTTTTAGCCTTTAGATCGGATGTCAGTGAAACTTTTTGCCTCCATTCTGGAATTCTGAACATTCTGATGACGTGACATTTTGAAGTGTCTGTTGAAAAGCTGTGTGTCCTGACCTTTCATTCACGGGCTCACGTGCAATCAATCCTGCTGATTTATGTTTCCTATAAATAAGTCTTGAATCATTTCAGAGCAAAATATAGTTTATTTTAATGGTTATATATTTTATTACAATCCAAAGAAAATGGCACTTTTATGTATTTAACTATCTCTGGAAGCTGCGTTCAGTTAATAACATTGGTTTTCACATTTACAAAAATCCAAATTTTGTTTATGTGATATATATGGTTATTACAATGTAATAAATGATCTTTAAAGGTGCACTATGTAGGCTTGTAGAGATGTTCCACAGTGTGGCATTAAGATTCTCTCTCTTGATAAACCTGCATAGATCTCCATAGATCTGATTGGTACAATCTCCTCCATGAAAGTTACATAGTGCATCTTTAACCCAACTTTATTCTTTATTCATGGACCAATGGATATTACGATGGTAAAACCAACTTCCAAAGATCAACACTGATTCCATCATTTTATGTCATGCTGTTCATTTGAGCGACAATATTTTCATAAATTATGATAATATTCAACTGGCCGACTCGGCTCCAGCCTCACTGCAGCTGTGTCTACTGTTAAAGGCTTATCTGAGCCCGAGTATGTATGGATCTCTAAGTTCAGCTTGCAGCGCTCTAAGTTAAGCTTGGAGCGCTCTAAGTTAAGCTTGGAGCGCTCTAAGTTAAGCTTGGAGCGCTCTAAGTTAAACTTGCAACGCTCTAAGTTAAACTTGCAGCGCTCTAAGTTAAGCTTGGAGCGCTCTAAGTTAAACTTGCAGCGCTCTAAGTTAAACTTGCAGCGCTCTAAGTTAAACTTGCAGCGCTCTAAGTTAAACTTGGAGCGCTCTAAGTTAAGCTTGGAGCGCTCTAAGTTAAACTTGCAGCGCTCTAAGTTAAACTTGCAGCGCTCTAAGTTAAACTTGCAGCGCTCTAAGTTAAGCTTGGAGCGCTCTAAGTTAAACTTGCAGCGCTCTAAGTTAAACTGGCAGCGCTCTAAGTTAAACTTGCAGCGCTCTAAGTTAAACTTGCAGCGCTCTAAGTTAAACTTGCAGCGCTCTAAGTTAAACTTGCAGCGCTCTAAGTTAAACTTGTTGTGTTACTAAATGCGACTTAATCTGCAGCACTGGTGAACTCGTGTTCTGTGCTGTGATTGGACACTTAATCTGTTTAGTGCTAACGATAACCCTTTTTTATTTCTTTTTTACTTCTTTTGGTAACCGGGCATTAGGTTGGAACAGATGTTTATAGTTTATAAAGGTTTATAATTGCATCATGTCCCAGTGACAGATCATATTCTGTTATATATGATGAGTCACTCTGTGCGACAGAAATCCACAAATATTGAACCTTTTCATTGGCTCCATCAAATCGTTCCATAATCTTTATTTGTCTCATCATTTTAAACCTATTTACTGAAAAATATGACTTTTCAAAGCTAAGAAGACATTGAAGACAAAGAGCATAAACCAGGTGAAAACATCTGCTTTAGAAAGTACATGACCTACAGCTGAAGTACATGACCTACAGCTGAAGTACATGACCTACAGCAAGCACATGACCTACAGCTGAAGCACATGACCTACAGCTGTACATGACCTACAGCTGTACATGACCTACAGCTGAAGTACATGACCTACAGCTGAAGTACATGACCTACAGCTGAAGTACATGACCTACAGCAAGCACATGACCTACAGCTGAAGCACATGACCTACAGCTGTACATGACCTACAGCTGAAGTACATGACCTACAGCAAGCACATGACCTACAGCTGAAGCACATGACCTACAGCTGAAGCACATGACCTACAGCTGTACATGACCTACAGCTGAAGCACATGACCTACAGCAAGCACATGACCTACAGCTGAAGCACATGACCTACAGCTGAAGCACATGACCTACAGCTGTACATGACCTACAGCTGAAGTACATGACCTACAGCAAGCACATGACCTACAGCTGAAGCACATGACCTACAGCTGAAGCACATGACCTACAGCTGAAGCACATGACCTACAGCTGAAGTACATGACCTACAGCTGAAGCACATGACCTACAGCTGAAGCACATGACCTACAGCTGAAGCACATGACCTACAGCTGAAGCACATGACCTACAGCTGAAGTACATGACCTACAGCTGAAGCCAATGACCTACAGCTGTACATGACCTACAGCTGAAGTACATGACCTACAGCAAGCACATGACCTACAGCTGAAGCACATGACCTACAGCTGAAGCACATGACCTACAGCTGTACATGACCTACAGCTGAAGTACATGACCTACAGCAAGCACATGACCTACAGCTGAAGCACATGACCTACAGCTGAAGCACATGACCTACAGCTGAAGTACATGACCTACAGCTGAAGTACATGACCTACAGCAAGCACATGACCTACAGCTGAAGCACATGACCTACAGCTGAAGCCAATGACCTACAGCTGAAGTGTTCTTGAGTCCCACAGACGCTGTGGACAAATGGAACAGACATAAATGATCAGGGAAAATATTTGTGGATTTGTATGTTGGTCATTTCATCTGAAAATACAATAGAACACAACATACTTTCTGTGTAAATGATGGTCCTTTTTGGACTCCCTAAAAGAGAATGAAGTGTTTTACTTTGAAGACTGAGACAAATGTGTTGCTTGTTATTTTGGTCCCTGTAAATGTCACACGGTCTGATGTTTGATAAACTGCATCTTCTTGTTCCCTCGCATGCACAGGCCTCGCTCTTGCATTGATGCGCACTGCTTGTTCCTGCCTCTAGTGCGCCCCCTTCAGGCTGAGTGACGCCAGTGCGGCCTGCTGGTCTGCACTGCGTCTGATGTGCCAAAAAAAACAACTCTGTCTCAGCTCAAGTGTCTTATGCTTTTCTCTTCTTACTCAGGCCTTTATTTGCTTTGCTGTTTGAAGTATTTCATTGTTTTATGCTGTTTTGTCTCGTTAGTGGGTGTGTCCTTGTCGCTATAGCCACGTTTGGACCGGCCCTTTGGTCAATGGCGGAATACGTGTCCGTGCTAAGGTCACGTGAGAAAGTGATGTCACACAAGAGTACCAGAGTTACTTAAGGTTTATCCTCCTGTTGTGCATCAATAAACAGGACACAGCTAATGCTAACGCGTGCTAGCTTTGCTTAGCTAAGCGTGCGGGCTCTAAATACAAGATCAAGTCAGTGTTTGGTGAGAACGTCTTATTGCTGTTGTGTGAGTGTCCACACATCGCCAAGGAAACCAGTGGAAATGTGGCTAATGGGACTTTTCTCAAGCAGGGGCGTGTCCAGGGCCGTGTCCAGGGGGTTTTCACTGGGGCCTCTTCAGTCTTGAATTGAGATTTGGACATATACGTTTAAAATGACGACTTGGTGAAGCCCTTGGCGAGCAGCAGCTATAGCAGGGTTTACTAAACACATTTCTCATGATCGTTGTGATTATTATTTCTTATGTCCACATTTTTATACCTAATGCCCTTCTCGTGAAGTGTCTTGCACAGAGACACAAGAACAGTTACAATCGCTGCAACTAAAGATTGTTTCAGCAACTCATTTTGTGATTACTGTAGTCGTCTAGTACGCTAATTATTTCTATTCAACATTGAGACTTTATTCATCAAATTTGAACCAAGTGAAGGTTTAAATGTGGTGAATGGAGTCTGTAGATTCAAGCGTGTTCTTGATTCAAATCAGAAATCCTTTTTTGACTGAATATAAGACATTGATTGAATCATGCTGCCGTTATAAAAAGTCTTTCATGTGTTTTAGAGTTTGTAAAGTCCAGTTGACTACAATAATCAAAATACATCTACAATTATTTCTATGAATGAATTTGAACATGTGTTTCTACTGTCACTCTGCTCATCGCCATGGAACTTTGTAAATCCAACTCTTCATCCGAAACATGATTTTTTTCTTCATATATTCATGTAAACGGCACATAACTCAGTCCTGCTCCGGCTTTAGCCTCAGTCATGTCCGTGCTCAGACCTGCAGCTCTAGACTCCCCCTGGTGGCTGTACTTAGTGTTGAATCAATGACCAGAGAACAAGCTCGTAACGCGGCTTTTTGTTATTTGTGCTCGCGACCTTCAGCCTTTTCATGTTCTGTAGTTGTGACTGCTTCGTTCCTTCGGCAGGATTAACCCAGATGCCCTTCTCGTCGCAACCATTTACAGTAGAAGTGAGTAATGTCAGTGAAGTGTCCGTCATGACTTGAACCAGCAACCGCTTGGTTTGCTGGAAGGTCGCTCAACCCACCCACCTCCCAAAAATGTCCCTATAACAACACCATTTTGTGCTTTTACATTCATTTGGGATCGTTTTGGAACTTGTAACGAACACATTTATTAAACCAAGATGTTAAAGTAATGGTGCACTATGTCATTTTTCATTTAAAGGATCCATTTCCTTCTCTTGCCTGAAATGTTCCACAGTACGGCATTAAAGTTGATCTAGAGTTTATTTCATTACAGGTGTTTTTATTGCTCGGTGGAACATTGAAGGCAAAGCAACGGCATTTTCATTCAGACGAGCCGTTTGTGGCTCCTCCAGAAAAGTGACACAGTGCGCCTTTATAATAAATAAAAGTCATAAAACCAATGTAAAAAGAGAAAGAATTATGTCTTACGTCCAACTTGTGAATGCTGAAATATATGTACATGTTTCTACACTTTAATGCACTTTACTTTGGCTCCATGAGGAAATGATAAATATATGATGATGATGATAATATAAGAAGTTGTATTTATCAGGCGCCTTACGAGGTCACCTTCAATGAAACCGACACATTTGAAAACACAGATTCATATATAGATTCATATAGTAAACTAGATGTGTTTGAACTCTGCAGGGTTAGACGTGATGTCCATTAAAGGTCCTATATTTTGCTATGTTTTATTATAGTTTATTCTTCAAAAAAAATAAAACTGCCTGGAGTTTTGTTTCATTCACACACGTTTAAGTAACACTTCCTATTTCGTCTCCAGAGCCCGAAAAAGATCACCTTCACCCTATGACATCATCAGGTGGTAATCCAGGAAATGTCCTGTTTGTCTTTTTAAAGTGTCATCTCCAGAATGTTAGACAGCAAACGTCCCAGGGTTGCGTAATATAGGACCTTTAAACATTATATTTAAAGTTAGGGTCATTTACCAAACCAAAAAGCCGGGGGTCACGGAGGTCTCAGGAGATGAAACTACAATAAACACTAAATGGCTGCAACAAATTTTCCGTTTTGGAGATTAAAAGTGACTCTATGCAACATTTGTTCCTCGTTCTGTTTGTCACGTCGAGTTGAGGCTTAAATTCCGACGCTTTCTGTGGAAATGAAAAGCAAAGCCGTTTGATGTGTTTATTTAAAGTCAGGATTACAGCGATAGAACGACAAAGTGCAATATCTGAATCAGTTTGTGGAGTTTACGTTTTTTAGAATGGGGTCATTTAACAATAAAAGGAAACCAGTCGAAAACTTGATCATATTTATAAGATGGATTTACCTGTAAACTGCATCTGGAGGATTTTCTTTCATTTATCATTTTGTTTTTGCAGTGATTTTGTTTGTCTATTTTCAAGCAAAAGTTGGCATTATTTACTTTTTGATTCATTTTATTTAATTCTTCAATCATTTTCCAAGTCAAATGAGAATTATTGGGATTTTTAAGTAATATTTTAGTTGATTTAATGTCTTATTATTCTGTACTCCCCAATATGTTTATCAGTTTGTTCCAATGTTTGAGTTGCTGTTTTATTGTGGGGATTTCCTTGTCAAATTTATATATTTTATTTTCCAGTATTCTCTTTGTGCAGTCTGCTTGTTCTCCCTGTGCTTCTGTGGCAGAGTGGTTAGCTCTACCCTTTCTTCCGTCCAATGTATATGCAAACATTTTGAGGCGTACAGAAGCATTGAATCTCTCGTCAGATACTGCACTCTGTCACTATCCAGCCTTATTCTTATCGTGTCATTTTTGTTTCCTTCAAATATTGCAAATTCCCGAGAGCAAACGCCATTTCTCCTGGTGGACCAGTGGGACTCTGTGCTCTGTGGCGCCCCCTCCTGCTGCGACGGACGTGTGCTGACACTGCACTATTGATGCTGTAAACAGAGAGAGAGACTTATTTTAAAACTGTAAATACGGTGTACAAATGTGAAAGCAGATGAATCTACGGTTATGATCATACTGAGATGTAGAGTTATGACAAATGTATATTGTTGAATAAATATTGTGCTGTAAACAACTGCGTATGTTTTTTTATTTGACCCATTTTCCACTCGGTTGCAGTTTTTTTTTAATTATAACTGCCCTTCTAGTTTTTTCTGTTTTTTTTGTTTTTTTTTTACCAAAGACTGTTTGCCTTCTGCATATCTTAGTTTAAGTTTGTGTTAGTTAAGTTAGTGTAAAACAGCTTTTATCTAACTTAAGCGCAGAGTATTCCACAGGGGCCTAAGCGTAACGATGCAGGTGCTGGGGGCCCCTCGAGTCGCTCCTGTAGTTACGGTTGTCACACTCTTATATGACTGAATAAACTCACATTGTCACGACTGCTCACTAAAGGGCCTCATTCTGTCCTCTTTTATGGTTTTACGTTAGAGTCTATTCTTGGTGAACGCTGGTCCTGATGAAAGACCCAGAAAAACTGATCTCAACTCCACTTCAAACTTGGAATGTTTCAGCTTCAAATGTAAAACAAAGGCACTTTATTTTTCCATTAACTTTTTAAATATTTAAAATATGAAATTCAGTAGCTGATATGTAATTGCTGGCTTTTAATAGCTTTAATCAAATCAAAATCAAATCAAATCAATTTATTTTTGTAAGGCCCAAAATCACAACAACAGTTGCCTCTGAGGGCCACAGGGAGAAATGAATCAACAATGTCTGTGGTGGCGATGAAGTCAGACAATGTCTGTGGTGGCGATGGAGTCAGACAATGTCTGTGGTGGCGATGGAGTCAGACAATGTCTGTGGTGGCGAGGGACGATGTCCCAGGGTCCTCTGTCCTTAGACTCTCCTTCTCGGCCAGGAAAAACTACAAAAAAAACCTCTTTGGGAAAAAAGCGTAGAAACCTGGAGGAGTTCCAGTGAAGGAGAGATCCGACTCTCACAGACGGACAGACGGACACGAGGGAGACTGGAGCTGGACCCACTCTTCAGGCAGATGAGGGACCGTCCACATGGGGCAGGGACCACTTCACCAGGGGAGGGGCATCTGGGTCCACAGGTCCTCAGGAGTGAGAGAAAGAAAAGAAGGCGGTGAACAGTTTGCAAGTGGAATCAAAAAAAAATATTGTTTGATAGCATAAGTAGTCAGAAGAAGAAGAGGATAGTGCTCAAGCTGTCATACTTCCCCCAGCACAGTTACTCCTAGGGCAGCGTAGCTGAAGCTGTGGGTTTATCTTTCTGTTCCTAACTACTCTGACCATAAGCGATTTCGAAGAGGAACGTTTTAAGCCTGGACTTAAATGAAGAGACTGTGTCAGCATATTTAACATGGGTCGGGAGCTGATTCCATAACACAGGAGCTTGGTAGCTAAACGCTCTACCTCCTACAGTACTTTTAGAGACTCTTGGCACCACCAGAAGGCCAGCATTCTGAGAGTGAAGAGCTCTGTTTGGATGATATGGTTCTATAGCATCTTTGAGGTAGGATGGGGCCATGTCATTTATGGCTTTGTAGGTCAAGAGTAGAATTTTGAATTTGATTCTAAACTCGACAGGAGCCAGTGAAGAGACTCCAGCACCGGCGTAATGTGCTCTCTTCTTTTTGTTCCTGTTAGTGATCTTGCTGCTGCATTTTGAACTAGTTGAAAGCTTTTTATGGAGCTTTTAGGACCTGCTGTGAGCAGGGAGTTACAGTAGTCTAATCTAGTCGTTACAAATGCATGGATAAGTTTTTCGGCATCACTTTTAGGCAGGATTCTTCTGATTTTGGCGATGTTGCGCAAATGGAAATAGGCTGTTTTACAAGCTTGATTTATATGAGCTTTAAATGAGAGCTCCTGGTCAAATAAGACTCCAAGGTTTCTTACAGTAGAACTGGAGGCTACACTGACATTGTCCAGTGTGACTATCTGCTCAGATAGAGCGTCTCGTAGATGCTTAGGGCCAAGCACAATGACCTCAGTTTTTTCAGGGTTAAGAAGCAGGTAGTTTAGTGTCATCCAGGTTTTTATCTCCTTCACACAAGTACTAAGTCTGTCTACTTGATCGCTCTGATCAGGTTTCATTGATAAATACAGCTGAGTGTCGTCTGCATAGCAGTGGAAGTTAATGCCATGCTTTCTGATAATGTTGCCTAACGGCAGCATATGAAGAGTAAACAGAATTGGACCGAGTACCGAACCCTGTGGCACACCGTAAATTACTTTAGAGCTTGGTGAGGAGCTCTGGTTTACATTAACAAATTGGAACCTATCAGATAGATAGGATTTAAACCAGCTGAGGGCTGTTCCTCCAACACCTACATCACATTCTAACCTCTGCAGTAGAATGTTGTGGTCAATGGTGTCAAACGCTGCGCTGAGGTCCAACAGAACCAGGATTGAGACCAGTCCATCGTCAGCGGCTAATAACAAATCATTTGTGACTTTAACTAGTGCAGTTTCAGTGCTGTGGTGGGCTCTGAACCCTGACTGGAAAACTTCAAATAAGTTATTGTCCTGCAGGTGGCGACAAAGCTGTTTTACTACAACTTTTTCAAGGATTTTAGAGACGAAGGGAAGATTTGAAATAGGTCTGTAGTTTACCAATAGGTCGGGATCTAGATTAGGCTTTTTCAGAAGAGGTTTAATGACTGCATGTTTGAAGGACTGTGGAACATAGCCACTTTGGAGTGAAGTATTTATTATATTAAGAATAGGGTCTATAATTAGGGGAAGAATGTCTTTGAGGAGTCTGCTTGGAATGGGGTCTAGGACACAAGTTGAGCTTTTAGAGGACATAATGGCTGAAGTTATCTCTGCTTGATCAACAGCTGTGAACCTTTCTAAGTTTACAGGTGGATTTATATGGGACGTTAGATTTACAGCTTGGGCTAGTTCAGGGCTAATAGCGGGGGTAATTTCATCTAATTTATCTCTGATTGTTTTTATTTTATTAAATCCATTAACTATTTTTGTTTTTAATGAATGAATAAACACATTGTTTTAAGTACTTTTATAATTAGGCCGGTTTACACTGGATTAATATGACAGGAACCTAAATAAATTAAATAAATACGTAAATGGCATTTTAGGTAAAAAAAACAAAATGTCCCAGTGTTCAACATTTGTAATAATTATATAAAATATCTCATTACTTAAATTTCCTGTCTTCAATCACTTCAATTTAAATAGACTATTAATTAGCCTAAACCCATTATTAATTACAGTAAATCAGCAAATTACAGCACTTCAAAGTCCCACAGACTGAAGATGTGTAACTGTCCACCACCAACTGAAATGCCCAGCTCTGCCCGGCTCGAGTCATGTTTTATGCAGATTTTATCCAAAGTAAACGATTTTCACAGGTAAATCCACTTTGTGTTTTCCATGGGTTTGGTCTGTACCTGCTGCACACGGCTCCATCTGCCGGCTGGACTGGGAATGAACTAAAGAGAGATAAAAGAGTGGGAGGAAAGAGAAAGATTCTCTGATTTCACAAGCTCAGCCCAAACTTCTGAGGCTGCATGTGGTGCTGCATGTGGTGCTCCCCTCAGGTCCCACAATCCTGTGCTTTGGACCTGATCCCATCTTTGGGCCTCTAAATGTGTGTGGCTCCTGCTTCATACAGACTGTAAGATGTTATGGACAGATCTCAGATTCACATATCACCCAACTTTTCAAACATTCTCTGCCATCAAAACCTGCTTTTGTGAACTTTACACGATTTGTACAAAAAGGAGACATAACTGTGGGACATTTTCCTCCAGACTCTGACTGAGCTCCTCCTGACTCGGACTACGAGGGTTTTGTGAGGGAAAAATGTGAGCTATTTGAATTTGACTGTTCACTTAGTCCTATGGGAGTTTACCATGTTAAGTTACACAAAAAGATCAATTATTAAGCTCAAAGTCATTTTTTCAAAGTCTGGATCATGTTTATGGTAAGTTTCCTCAAAGAAATGTGTGCGTCTGATTTCCTTTACATGAGCCAGAACAGGCCCCTGAGTATTAGAACCTAATACTGTGACTATTGTGAGCACATACAAGGATTAAACACTTATTTTAGGTTTGATCAAATGTAATGGCTAAAGGGTTATGGGCACTGTAACAATAGTGTTCCCACAGGGAGCAACCAACACGTCAGACAGGAATTTAGAACCAACTTTTATGAATTAAATATTTAAATACATGAATAATATAGTCTACTAACAAAACATTGATAATCTAATATTGACTTTTTTGGGATATGCAAAGTGTGAAAATGAGGTAAACAATTTAGGATTAAAACTATTAAAACTCAAAAAGCTCAAATAGAAGCAGAAATGTCTAGTGTAATCTCCCAAACAAGAGTGATATATTTGAACTTGAACCTCAACAACACATTTATATATATATATATATATATATATATATATATATATATATATATATATATATATATATATATGCTTAAGTATAGTCTGAATATCAAGATAATGTTTACCCGTGTTTTTCAGAAACGTCCACCCATAATTTGTCTGTTTAGACAAAGAGATTATCTGATTTACATTCAGCACAAATATTTGCTGTTTGTTGTTTTTTTCTTTATTGCCAAAAGTGCAAAATCACATTCCACCGAAACAAAGTCGTCATTAGAAAAACACCAGACCTAAACGCACTTTAAAATCTGAAAACAAACAAACAAACAAACAAACAAACAAACAAACAAACGGCGGAGTTGAATTCAGTTTTTGATGTTTTTATTAAATTGATTAAAAAAAGAAGAATGTCATCTCACTCCTACAGCGTACGACGACACCTCAGGAGCGATGGAGCCTTAAGCCCTTCCACCACCTCCACCACCTCCACCACCTCCACCACCTCCACCACCTCCATCACCTCCACCACCTCCACCACCTCCATCACCTCCACCACCTCCACCACCTCCACCACCTCCACCACCTCCACCACCTCCACCACCTCCATCACCTCCACCACCTCCACCACCTCCACCACCTCCACCACCTCCATCACCTCCACCACCTCCACCACCTCCACCACCTCCACCACCTCCACCACCTCCACCACCTCCACCACCTCCACCACCTCCACTACCTCCACTACCTCCACCACCTCCACTACCTCCACCACCTCCACCACCTCCACCACCTCCACCACCTCCACCACCTCCACTACCTCCACTACCTCCACCACCTCCACTACCTCCACCACCTCCACCACCTCCATCACCTCCACTACCTCCACTACCTCCACTACCTCCACTACCTCCACTACCTCCACTACCTCCACTACCTCCACCACCTCCACCACCTCCATCACCTCCACCACCTCCACCACCTCCACCACCTCCACTACCTCCACCACCTCCACCACCTCCACCACCTCCACCACCTCCATCACCTCCACCACCTCCACCACCTCCACCACCTCCACCACCTCCACTACCTCCACCACCTCCACCACCTCCACCACCTCCACCACCTCCACCACCTCCACTACCTCCACCACCTCCACCACCTCCACCACCTCCACCACCTCCACCACCTCCATCACCTCCACCACCTCCACCACCTCCACTACCTCCACCACCTCCACCACCTCCACCACCTCCACTACCTCCACCACCTCCACCACCTCCACCACCTCCACCACCTCCACTACCTCCACCACCTCCACCACCTCCACCACCTCCACCACCTCCACCACCTCCATCACCTCCACCACCTCCACCACCTCCACTACCTCCACTACCTCCACTACCTCCACCACCTCCTCTTCTTCCTGCTCTTTTTCTCCATCAGCTTGCTCTTTTTCTCCATCAGCTTTTGGACTTTGGCTCGCTCGGCTTTCAGCTTCTTCTCCAGCTCCTGAGCGTTGTTCTGTGCCTCTGAAAGCATCTGCTTCTGAACGCTGAGGGAGTCTTCAAGAGCGGAGAGCTCTTTCTGGAGGGCCTGTTTTTCTTCCTCTGCATTTTGAAGCTTGGTGGTGGTGGAGGTCAGAAGTCTTTCCCTCTCTGCAGCTTTCTCAAGGGCCTCGTGAAGCCGAATGTTCAGGGCCATGTTCTCCTCCTCGTACGTTTCCATTGTCCTTGTCACGTATTCCACAGGAGTCTCCTGCTCTTTTTTTCTTCTGCTTTGAGACACCTTCTTGATGTTTTGAAGACAACGATCTAGAGTCCTTCCCTCTCCTTCTAACATTTCTATAATCTTGCTCCTTTCATCCCAAGCACTCTGCTCTTCAGCGGCTCGGACAGCCAAATCCAACTCTTCAGTCAAAGGCTCGTGTTCGCATTGGTTGACTTCAGAGAGATGGTCTACCAGATCTTCCATGTTCTTCACATCCTCCTCTTTTAAGTTGAGGTCTGCCACTTGTTTGTTGATACATTTCTCGAAATCTTGATTGATCTTTAAAAGCTCTCCAATGTCATCGTCAATCCTTTGTTGTCCCTCTTGTATATGTTTAGGGAAGATACATTTCTCCTTGTCAAACTTGTTCAGCTTGTTCTTGTCCTTCTTGTTCAGCTCTTTCTTTAAGTCCTGCTTCTCCGGCTGCACTTCCTGAAGAACGAAGGTTACTTTGGTCAAAAGTGTCTCGTGGCTTTGAACCTTCTCCGTGGTGTTTCGAGTCTCCATGACATGGTGCATCTGCTCCACCTTCGCCTGTTGGTTGTGGACTTCTTCTGTACCTGGTCTCCCAGGGAATTAAAGTTGATCCATGAAAGTTGATGCAGGTCTTTGTTTCCGTGGATCTGCTCTTGGTACTCTCTCAGGACCTCCTGGTACTTCTGCACCGGAGGCTTCTCTTTCATCCATGCAGGAACAGGTGTTTGGGCGGTGGCCCCTGCTGCTCGAGTCTTCATATTGATCCTGGTATGTTATTTTCTCCGTGTTGGTTGAAGGATCTCAAAGTGTTCGTCTCTCCAAAGGTTTGCGTGTAGTGTAGATAGTTTAGTCTCGCTCCAAACAATCTAGTCCCTCTCAAAGCGTATGGCCCTTATATACCCTGGCTTTGTGATGTCATAAAGCCCCTGGGCGGGCTTTGTGATGTCATAAAGCCTCTGGGCGGGCTTTGTGATGTCATAAAGCCTCTGGGCGGGCTTTGTGATGTTAAAGCCTATGGGCTGGCTTTGTGATGTCTTAAAGAAAGCGTAACCATGGAGATAGAGCATAGGGCAACGTAGCACTATATTGTAGTACTTCTAGTAATCCTAAGACTTGCAGTATATTCAGTATTTTTAGTACTATGTTGAAGTACTATGTTGTAGTTTTTGTTGATATTTTTCCGTACTTTTATAGTTCCAGTAGTTCTAGTACTTTAGCCTAAGTAGTATTTTGTAGTATAAGCAGTATTTCAGATATTGTAGTACCACATTGTAGTACTATGTTGCAGTGCTACGTTGTAGTATATTTTTACACTTTTAGAATTCTAGTAATCCTAGTACTTGCAGTGTGTTCAGTATTTTCAATACTATGTTGTAGTACCATGTTGTAGTACTATGTTGCAGTACTACATTGGAATATTTTTTTGTACTTTTGTTTTCTTTAGGTTTCCTTTCTCAGGTTTGTTGTTTTGTAGATTTAATTTTGTAGTTTTAGAATTTTAGTAATCATAGTACTTGCAGTGTATTCAGTACTTTTAGTACTATATTGTAAGTTGTAGTACAATGTTGTAGTACTACGTTGTAGTACTTATGTAGCACTAGTACTATGTAGTAGTATATTATTTTTACGTTCAGAAATCTAGTAATCCTAGTACCAAGTCCAAAAGTAGTCTAGACCAGAGACCCTGGTCTCAGGACACAAGTAATGCAGTAGAAATACACCATGTACTAGCTTCAAAATAAAAGCATTGTAAATCTAGGTTATTGGGTTCCAGTGATTCACATTGCTACTGTCAGCTATTGCAGTAATGAAGAAGAACTGCATTGAGTACTACCTTCAAAATAAAAGCACACATTTTGTTTTTTACAAAATAAAAGCAAAGAAAAACAACAGTTTGGAGATTTTTACAATTAAAACTTTGTAAAACAATGCTTTGGGTATGTTCACAATAAAAGCAGAACGCAGGTGGAAGTGCGCATGCGCACTCCCCCGTGCGGACTGCTACAACACACGTGCGTTTGTTTATTAGCGCAACGGAGCGCATCGCATCTCTCGTCTCCCGTAGATTTCTGTCCACTTCTGCGTCAGCTCGAACTGTCTTTCTCCGTCTTCATTTTGCCCCGTACACTGAGGGAACTATATTATGATAGATCCATGCGCTTAGGCACGCGGAAACGTGGGGACGAGCCTGACGCGGCTGCAGGTGAGCGGTAGGTGCGTTTTATGATTAATACGTGGCAGGACTAATGATTTATCCACGCCACGAGGAAATAGGATAAAAAAAAAATGCTGAAAAAAATTGTCCATTCCACCTTTAAGTATTTCTAAAAATGTTTCGGTACTTGTGCAGTGTTTGTACTTGTTTTTCTAGAAGTACTATGCAGTAGTAAATTTTTGACCATCCCTGGGTTCCCCCTGCAACATCTACTCCCACTAAAGATTCATCATTCTCCTTCTCATCTCCACTCTCACCCATGGGCCTTCCCAGCCATTTTGAAAGTCTGATCAAATCAGGCATTAAGATGGCTCCACTCACGCCCAATATAGCAAGATCAAGGGCTATGTCAATACAGGAGCTGAGGGGCGAGGCAGGAGGGGACATGTTGAGGAGCGAGGCAGGAGGGGACATTTTGAGGAGCGAGGCAGGAGGAGACATGTTGAGGAACAAGGCAGGAGGGGACATGTTGAGGAGCGAGGCAGGAGGGGACATTTTGAGGAGCGAGGCAGGAGGAGACATGTTGAGGAACGAGGCAGGAGGGGACATTTTGAGGAGCGAGGCAGGAGGGGACATGTTGAGGAACGAGGCAGGAAGAGACATGTTGAGGAACGAGGCAGGAGGGGACATTTTGAGGAGCGAGGCAGGAGGAGACATGTTGACGAACAAGGCAGGAGGGGACATGTTGAGGAACGAGGCAGGAGGAGACATGTTGAGGAGCGAGGCAGGAGGGGACATGTTGAGGAGCGAGGCAGGAGGGGACATGTTGAGGAGCGAGGCAGGAGGGGACATGTTGAGGAACGAGGCAGGAAGAGACATGTTGAGGAACGAGGCAGGAGGGGACATGTTGAGGAACGAGGCAGGAGGAGACATGTTGAGGAACGAGGCAGGAGGGGACATGTTGAGGAACGAGGCAGGAGGGGACATGTTGAGGAGCGAGGCAGGAGGGGACATGTTGAGGAACGAGGCAGGAGGAGACATGTTGAGGAGCGAGGCAGGAGGAGACATGTTGAGGAGCGAGGCAGGAGGGGACATGTTGAGGAACGAGGCAGGAGGAGACATGTTGAGGAGCGAGGCAGGAGGGGACATGTTGAGGAACGAGGCAGGAGGGGACATGTTGAGGAACGAGGCAGGAAGAGACATGTTGAGGAACGAGGCAGGAGGGGACATTTTGAGGAGCGAGGCAGGAGGAGACATGTTGACGAACAAGGCAGGAGGGGACATGTTGAGGAACGAGGCAGGAGGAGACATGTTGAGGAGCGAGGCAGGAGGGGACATGTTGAGGAGCGAGGCAGGAGGGGACATGTTGAGGAACGAGGCAGGAGGAGACATGTTGAGGAACGAGGCAGGAGGGGACATGTTGAGGAACGAGGCAGGAGGAGACATGTTGAGGAACTGAAGAGTGATGCAAAAGGCGAACCAGGAGACTAGGAGCGAGGCAGGAGGGGGACAATAAAGTAGACAGGAAGGAGGAGACACTGCAAGGGCAGGAGGAGAGGAGCTGAAGAATGAGGCAAGAGGAGACATGAGCTGCTGGTCAGGGCGCTGCTGGTCAGGGAGCTGTTGGTCAGGGAGCTGTTGGTCAGGGAGCTGTTGGTCAGGGAGCTGTTGGTCAGGGAGCTGCTGGTCAGGGAGCTGTTGGTCAGGGAGCTGCTGGTCAGGGAGCTGTTGGTCAGGGAGCTGTTGGTCAGGGAGCTGTTGGTCAGGGAGCTGCTGGTCAGGGAGCTGCTGGTCAGGGAGCTGCTCTGACTGGACTTGAGTCATTATTGTTGGACTTTTACATTAAACATGTTTAAATACCGTGATGTTTTTGAACATCATATTTCCATGTGTGGTGTTCCCTGAGCTGCTGTTCTGATGTTTTTGTTGATTTACCAAACAATGTCATCAACATAAATGTATTTTACTTGATTTCTGCGTCTGCACATTGTTTATTTATTCATGTAACTACTTTTTTTTTTGCATTTGAATGACATGAATCGTTTTTTTTTTATATACATCCAATCAAGTAAATGAATGAATATAAATACATGTCTTGAATTAAATTGATTAAAATATTTTTTGAATTCAGTGTAGAATAATTCAATGAGTCACAAAGTGTTATTGGACGTCCAGTGAAGCAGAGGATTTGCTGTAGAACTGTCTCATGTCACAAAGGCGCTGGTCCAGCTGGCAGCCCGGTGCAACGCTCCGCTCTTTTTTCACACTTATTGTGCTTTATCTTTTGTATTTTGTAAAAAAAATTCTACTTTAGTTGTACGATCGGGACACGCGCTGGAATCGCTTTAATTCAACTTGTTTCGACTTTGTTCGGCTGGATTATTGAGTGTTTTTCGTTGTGTCGTTGTGATGTGCGCTAGCTCCGAGCTAGCCCCCCCGGCCCCACCGCGCCCCCCGGCCACCGCCGCCGTACGGAACGGCGCCGGTGCGTTTATACAAAGGAGGAACTCCTGAAACTGAGGGGGAAACCATCATCTTACCCGGAGATCGTCACGTTATCCCGGCGGACATCCTCATTCTTCCCCTCCATCCCTTGTTGGGAAATGGGAGGTTTTGTCTATAGGAGTTTTTCTATTAAGAGTGTTTTTTAAACTTCCTATAATCTGTTATTTGTTATCTGTTATAATCTGTCCTTTTCCTCTGAATCTACCTGCGTTGTATCAATGAAATTTCCCCATGTGTGGACAATAAAGGAATATCTTATCTTATCTTATCTTATTTAGGCCCATACAACGTGTGGCTCCTCATCTAAACTTACTCAACACGTCTCTTAAAATAGTGTAGAAAATCTAAGTCTGCATGAAGATGATGGAGATGATGAAGATGATGGAGATGATGAAGATGATGGAGATGATGAAGATGATGGAAATGATGAAGATGATGGAGATGATGAAGATGATGGAGATGATGAAGATGATGGAAATGATGGAGATGATGATGATGGAGATGATGATGATGATGGAGATGAAGATGATGGAGATGATGATGGAGATGATGATGATGATGATGATGATGGATATGATGAAGATGAAGATGATGATGATGGAGATGATGATGATGATGGGGATGATGATGATGGAGGAGATGATGATGATGGAGATGGAGAGGATGGAGGAGATGATGATGATGGAGATGATGATGATGATGATGATGATGGAGATGATGATGATGTAGATGATGATGATGAAGATGATGATGATGGAGATGGAGATGATGGAGGAGATGATGATGATGGAGATGATGATGATGATGATGATGGAGATGATGATGATGTAGATGATGATGATGATGATGAAGATGATGATGATGGGGATGATGATGATGGAGGAGATGATGATGATGGAGATGGAGAGGATGGAGGAGATGATGATGATGGAGATGATGATGATGATGATGATGATGATGATGATGATGGAGATGATGATGATGTAGATGATGATGATGATGAAGATGATGATGATGGAGATGGAGATGATGGAGGAGATGATGATGATGATGGAGATGATGGAGATGATGATGATGATGATGATGATGATGGAGATGATGATGATGATGATGATGATGATGATGATGAAGATGATGGAGATGATGATGGAGATGAAGATGGAGGAAATGATGATGATGGAGATGATGATGGAGGAGATGATGATGATGATGATGATGATGATGATGATGATGGAGATGATGATGATAATGATGAAGATGATGATGGAGATGAAGATGATGGAGGAAATGATGATGGGGATGATGATGATGATGATGAAGATGATGGAGATGATGATGATGATAGATATGATGATGATGATGATGATGAAGATGATGATGGAGATGAAGATGATGGAGATGATGATGAAGATGATAATGATGATCATGGAGATGATGATGGAGGAGATGATGATGGAGATGATGATGATGATGATGATAGAGATGATGATGATGATGATGATGATGGAGATGATGATGATGATGATGATGGAGATGATGATGATGATGATGAAGATGATGATGGAGATGATGATGAAGATGATGGAGATGATGATGATGATGATGATTATGATCATGATGATGATGATGATGATGGAGATGATGATGAAGATGGAGATGATGATGATGAAGATGATGATGGAGATGATGAAGATGATGATGGAGATGGAGGAGATGATAATGATGGATATGATGGAGATGATTATGGAGATGATGGAGATGATGATGATGATGATGATGGAGGAGAGGATGGAGGAGATGATGATGGAGATGATGATGATGATGATGATGATGATGATGATGATGATGATGGAGATGATGGAGGAGAGGATGGAGGAGATGATGATGGAGATGATGGAGATGATTATGGAGATGATGGAGATGATGATGATGATGATGATGATGATGGAGATGATGGAGGAGGGGATGGAGGAGATGATGATGGAGATGATGATGATGATGGGGATGATGATGATGGAGGAGATGATGATGATGGAGATGGAGAGGATGGAGGAGATGATGATGATGGAGATGATGATGATGATGATGATGATGATGATGGAGATGATGATGATGTAGATGATGATGATGATGATGAAGATGATGATGATGGAGATGGAGATGATGGAGGAGATGATGATGATGGAGATGGAGATGATGATGATGATGATGATGATGATGGAGATGATGATGATGTAGATGATGATGATGATGAAGATGATGATGATGGGGATGATGATGATGGAGGAGATGATGATGGAGAGATGATGATGATGAGATGATGATGATGATGATATGATGATGATGATGATGATGGAGATGATGATGATGATGATGATGATGATGATGATGGAGATGATGATGATGATGATGAGATGATGATGATGATGATGAAGAGATGATGATGATGAGAGATGAAGGAGCTGATGATGAGAGGAAGATGCTGATGATCTATGATGATGATGATGGCATGATGATGCGAGCTGATGATCATGAGATGATGATGATAGATCGTGATGCAGCAGATGATGGATGAAGATGATGAGGATGATGATGCAGATGATGAGATCGATGATGATGATGATGAGATGATGATGATCGAGAAGATGAGATGATGATGAGATGATGATGATGATGAGATGATGATGATCAGATGATCGATGATCGATGCTGATCGATGCTGATGATGGATGATGCAGAGAAGATGATGATGATGATGATGAGATGATCGATGATGATGATGATGAGATGATGATGATGATGATGATGATGATGAGATGATGATGATGATGATGATGATGATGATGATATGATATGATGATGATGATGATGATGATGATGATGAAGATGGAGATGATGATGATGAAGATGATGATGGAGATGATGAAGATGATGATGGAGATGGAGGAGATGATAATGATGGATATGATGGAGATGATTATGGAGATGATGGAGATGATGATGATGATGATGATGATGATGATGATGATGATGATGATGATGGAGGAGAGGATGGAGGAGATGATGATGGAGATGATGATGATGATGATGATGATGATGATGATGATGATGATGATGATGATGATGATGGAGATGATGGAGGAGAGGATGGAGGAGATGATGATGGAGATGATGGAGATGATGGAGATGATTATGGAGATGATGGAGATGATGATGATGATGATGATGATGATGATGATGATGATGGAGATGATGGAGGAGGGGATGGAGGAGATGATGATGGAGATGATGATGATGGAGATGATGATGATGGAGATGATGGAGATGATTATGGAGATGATGGAGATGATGATGATGATGGAGATGATGATGATGGAGATGATGGAGATGATGATGGAGATGTTGATGAAGATGATGAAGATGATGATGACAGCAGCAGAAGCTTTCGAGGGAAGATGTTGAAAATCCCCTCTCCTGGTTTGAAGTTTAGTGCAGAGCTGTCAACTTATCAAGGAGGCTATGAGTGAGATTCTACTTTTAGAAAGATTCAAAGAAAACGAAGTTAGACAGAAAATCTTCATATTTATTCACTTTTTGTGCATCTTTTATAATCATGTGCATGTATTTTACAGTGTAATCTCAACATTACAGAAAATCATAACAACAATAGGCCTATTTTAATTCTTCTTGTGTCTCTGATTATATTCTTTGGTAGGGGTCTTTGCAGTCTTTAAAACTTCCTGTGGGGGTTCCCATTTATAGCATGGGTTGAGCAATGTCTGAATCTTCAAGAAGCTGGTAGTCTGTGAATTCTTCTTGTAATTGGTTGACCTTCTCTGGGCTATTCAAGTCAAACAAACCAGAGTATGAGTAACGATGTACAAAGAACAAAACATAATTGAAATTAGCTGTCCTCCTCTTTTGAGAATTCACGAAGGACGCATGCTCAGACCAGGGCAACTTTTTCGCAGCTTCATCAGCAGCTTTAGTATTGAAGGCTCTTATACCACTGAAGAACTTATCTACAGCTTGGGGATAAATGTCACCATCATCAAGCAACACCTCCAACTTTTCTCTTGTAGTTACACCTATGAATATATGATCATTGCTTAGCTGGTTCTCCAAGTTCTGATAATCTACAGATATAGGGAGATGACCCTAGATACAAACTTTCCAAAAGGTTTTTTTCATGAAACTGGACATTTCTTTGTATCAGAGGTTCTTCATTTTGAAGGAATAGATTGAAGTTTGTAAATGTGGCATGCGAGCGGTGAGGCGCTTTCGAAAGACGCTTATCAGATACACGTTATACAGGACCAACAAGGCCACTTGGACGTTAACGGACCCAGGACCATAATAAAAATATTAAAAAGGCGCACAGGTTCATTCACATTGATTAAAAAGAGGAGGCCATTCAGTTAAGTTACCATCATTTATTATATATATATTAACTACTTTGTTGCAGATGTAAAACATACAAGTCCTAGATGCAATATTGTTCATTATCGATGTCCACACATGAAACCGGCCCACGGCACAGGGCAGGGAGCACACTGAAGGGACACGCAGCGACAAGAGCAGATAAAGGCAAGACAATGTAGAAAAGGCAATGTAGAAAAGGCAAGGCAGGAAAAGACAATGCAGCCAAAAGGCAAGGCAGCGATGGGCCGGTGGCTCAACCCCGAAGCCTGAATACAAGAAGGTAGAATTAGCTCAAATACACATATAGTCATTCTTACGCAGCGTACTGAGGCAGAACCTACTTCCTGTAACGGCTCGTGAACGCGCACCCTTGACGGGTGATAGCAGACCGCATCATAGCCGGCTACGACACATCGGACCCCAGCTTCTCAAGATGTGCCAGCCACCAAAGCGACGGACAAACAAGCGCCATGAAGCGGTGTTTGACGGGGCTAAGCCACACAGCGGCACTAAAACAATACACGTGTTAAGCAATAGACTACAGTGGTTAGGTTTATCAACAAGAGTGAATAGTTTCATGACGAAGCGAGGACAGGACGTACACAGGACCGCAAATGCACGAGCCGCAGAGAGAGAGAGACACTTTTACACGCTTTCGCGCCACCTACTGGATGGCGAATTTTGGCACAACCCCATACTGCCACATAAACATTGGCATGATTGAGTTATAGAAATGAAGGGAAACCTCTGTCATTGGGTCTTCAAAACAAGACTTTAGACGCCTGAACCTGGCATTGGTTTCCCCACCTGACAGAAAGTAGCTCTTACAGCCAGGGTACACTTCAAGGCAACGTTGTACTGCAGATTGCAAACTGAGTTCTGTGATGTACTCAACATACACAGACACATAGAAGTCCTCCATGGCTGATTTTCTCTTGGTCGACTTATCAAACCAATAAAACAGATCAACAGCCAAATCTTCTACATCAAACTACAATATTGTTAAGTGAATCAGATGCTCTACTTACACTTCCAACCCTACAATGACGTCATAAAGGCGCTGGCACTGCTGGCAGCCCGGTGCAACGCTCTGCTCTTTTCTCACACTTTTTTCACACTTATTGTGCTTATCTATTTATACAAAGGAGGAACTCATGAAGCCGTAGTCTTACCCGGAGATCATCACGTTATCCCGGCGGACATCCTAAGGAAAACACAGAGGAGCCGGAGAGCGGGACACTTACGCCGGGAAAAGCGAGGGCACCAGAGGAAGCCGGTTCCCGCCGTAGTCATGGGTAAAGTGAGGTCCCTTCAAAACAAAATGACGGAAATAGCGAGCCTAATGCAGTCCCAGAGGATTTATAGGGACAGCAGTGTCTTGCTTTTCACAGAGACCTGGTTAACAGCAGAAATGCCGGATTCTATTGTCGGTTTGGACAATTTTCATCTCCTGCGGGCGGACAGAACGAGAGAATGCGGAAAGAAGAGAGGAGGTGGTCTAGCTGTGTATGTAAACACGAGCTGGTGTAAGCCGGAACATTGCACAGTGAAGGAGCAGCTATGTAACAAAGACATTGAACTGTTGGCTATTGGCATGAGGCCATATTATCTGCCCCGGGAGTTCTCACATATGATTTTGATCGCAGTCTATGTGGCCCCGTCTGCACATGCCGATAATGCTTGTGAAGCATTGCTCTCCTGCACTTGTACGCTGCAAACACAACATCCACAGGCGCTCTTCCTCATCTCTGGTGACTTCAACCACGCTTCTCCCTCTTCTGTTCTACCAACATACACCCAGTATGTCACCTGCCCCACCAGAGAAGAACATTCAGGGAGTGTGGAGGAGCCTGAAAACCATCTTGGGCTTCAAAATCCCCCCTGCCCAGACGGAGGGGGACCTACATTGGGTGAATGAGATAAATTCTCACCTCCTGAGGTTTGATCAATCGCCCATCCCTCCCCCTGCACAGCTGCATGCTCCCTCTTCCACAGCTGGACAATGCCCTGCATCCGTTCCTCCTCACATCTCTGCCCCAGCCCATCAGCTCCCCACTTCACCTGGACTCACCCATCCCCCCCAGCACACAGTCCCCCTGCCATCCACTGACTGTCACAGCACTGCACAGGTGAGGAGAGAGCTGAAGAGGATTAAAGTGAGGAAGGCAGCAGGACCTGACGGCATCAGCCCCAGGCTCCTTAAGTCCTGCGCAGATGAACTGTGTGGAGTTATGGAGCATGTCTTATCAAAATGAGCCAGAAGCTGAGGGTGGAACCACAGGTCTGAAGACCTCCTGTCTGGTACCAGTGCCCAAGACACCGCACACCAAAGACCTCAACAGCTTCAGGCCGGTGGCTCTCACGTCCCACCTGATGAAGACACTGGAGCGGCTGGTCCAGGACCCCCTCCGCTCCACAGTGAGCTCAGCCATTGACCCGCTGCAGTTTGCATACCGGCCTGGCATCGAAGTGGAGGACGCTGTCATCTCCCTGCTGCACCGCTCTCTCTCTCACCTGGAGAAACCTGGCAGCTCTGTGAGGATCCTGTTCCTTGATCTCTTCAACATCATCCAGCTGGAGACGGCTAGTGTGGGGTACGACCTGGCAGAGTGGATCCTGGACTACCTCACAGACCGACCCCAGTTTGTGAGAGCCCGGGACTGTGTGTCTGACACTCGGACCTGTAGTGTGGGGGCGCCCCAGGGCACTGTCCTCGCGCCCTTTCTCTTCAACTTCTACACTGCAGACTTCAGACACGACACGGACAGCTGTGTCCTGCAGAAGTTCTCTGACGACTCTGCCATCATCGGACTCATCACGGACGACGATGATGCGGAGTACAGAGGACTGGTGCAGGACTTTGTGGACTGGTGTCAACACTGCTAGCCCTGAACACTTGCAATACTGACTTAACCATGTGCAATACCGTCATAGTCATACTCACATGCAATAATGTCACATTCATGTGCATATAACTGATGAAAATAGATAGTGTTTTTTTTACCATTATTATTAGTATTATCTTGTCTTACGCTAGCTGTTTTTTCACCATGTGTGGACAATAAAGGAATATCTTATCTTATCTACTTGGTGGCATGGACAACCCATGAAATAACATGCAGGATACTCAAGTTTCTTTTCCCAAGGTTGACACACTGGTATTATCTACACCAGCCATCACCAAATGGCGGACCCCGGTCCGGATCCGGACCGAGTGATGGTTCTGTCCGGACCCGTGACCGGTGGTAAATTCACGAGATGAAGTCATTTTCATGGAGCATTTTTTTCACGGGGCTGAACAGCTGTTCAGCACCTGCACAGGGCTGAACAGCTGTCAGCTCCGCCGCGCGCAGCTCCCTCTGCCGCACCAGTGAGTGACAAACGATAGAACTTCAGATCAACAAAGGGCCCACTGCCTTAATAAAACTGACGTTAATTCTACAGCGTGCGCAGAACACGATAGACTTATACGATATATGTCCATCGCGCTCTTCTTTCCGGCTTCTCGGCTTCTCTCCGTTTATCTTCCCGGTTGCTGCACTCAACTGCCACATATACCTTCACCATTTTGATTATTGTAAAGCATGCAATATCACTAATGAAGTTTTGGGCAGCAGCTCCTCCGGTTTATTCAGAATCCTTTCCTCATCAGAGAAGTCAGAGGATTTTCAGCAGGATCTCTACAGCTTGAGCATTTGCAGGGAAATGCTGCATTAAGAGAGCATTTTGAGACAACTGACCCTGCTACTTTCTGGTTACAGACTGTTTCTGAGAGTGTATTCCCTGGTCTAACCAAAGTAGCACTGTACACCTTGACTATTTTTGGATCGACTTACAGCTGTGAGTCAGCTTTTTCCACTATGAACATTGTCAAAAACACGTACCGTTCTAGGCTCAACAATGAACACCTGGATATGTGCCTGAGAATGGCACTAACTTCATTCCAACCAAGGTTTAAATGACTGGCAGGTCAGCCACATGCTCATTTTTCTCATTAAAGGAAGAGGAAAAGCAAAAGTAAGCCTTCATTTTTTTGAGCTGGGACCTCCTTATTTTAAGAACAAAGATGAGAGAATGTTAAGTCAATGCTCTGTTTTGCACATTTTAGTTATTTAAGAGAACAATTAGTTATTCCACTTTGAACTTTTCTGTTTCTGTTTTCTTTAATCTGAAATAAAGGCCTTGAATTTATTTGCCTGGGACTATCTTTATTTATGGTAAAAGAGAAAAGTTATGCACCCAGTTCATTTCCGGCATTGGAAATTAACAATAAGTATTGTTGAAACCAGATGAAAATGTCGACACAAGCTGGACTTCGGTTCGGACCTTCTACTTGAACAAAATTGAATAACTGGACCTCAGTGACTTTTAATTGAATACCCCTGATCTAGAAGCATATATTTGGGTGAAAATGAGACACAACGCTTTCTCTACCTCAAATTAATCCAAGTATGCTTTATACTATGGTCAGTGAGAATTCTAATGATAACCGCTGTGTGTTATTTTTGTATTATCGCAAAGGTAGCTCTGACATCACCCGGCCCACTTTTGCTTTTCCTCTTTTTGCTATGGCTTTGTCAAAGAGGACCACCACAACTCACTGTTCACTGCTGGATCTTATTCCGTAATTTTCTCTAAGCGCCGCCATCTGACAAATCCTTCTTCTGCTTGTATTGGTTGTACAAGGGCTGCCAACGTCTAGAGAAAATTTGTTCTACACAGACTAAAAAGTCGTTTTCAGGCCACATTACGCTTCATGTCTCCAGAAGTAGTGGTTGGTCTGCGGGGCAAGAACCTCACCTGGTGAAACATACCACGACTATTGCTGCAGAGATAACAGCACACTTAACCAGGCGGGGCCAAGAGTGGGACCTGGCAATAGGAGCTTGTTAGGTTTGTGGTTCTGATACTGGAATGAGCATCTGTACAATGGTATGCATCCATTTTCCTCTGCTTTATCCAGGATCGGGTCGCAAAGGCAGCCGTCTGAGGAGGGACTTTCCACAAAACATTTTCCCAGGTCTTCAGGAGGGATCCCAAGGCATTCCCAGGCCTGCCTGGCCAGCTCCTGTCCTGCTCCAGTACATTCCCTAGCCTGGTCTCGCCCTGCTTCTGTCCTGTTCTACTCCTGTCCTGCTCCTGTCCCTGCTCCTGTCCCTGTTCCTATCCTTCCCCTTCCTAAGTTGCTCCTGCAACACTACACCAGCCCTGCTCCTGCCACAGCTCCTGTCACAGCTCCTGTCCTGTCGCTGTCTTTCTCCTGCCCTTCTCCAGCCACTGCTTCAGTCCTTTTCCTTTCTTGCCCCTGCTCCTGTCCTGCTTCAGTCCTGCCCCTGTCCTGCTTATGTCCCTGCTCCTATCCTTTCCCTTCCTTCCCTGCTCCTGTCCTTCCCCTGTCCTGCTTATATGTCCCTGCTCCTATTCTTTCCCTTCCTTCCCTGCTCCTGTCCTGCTTCAGTCCTGCCCCTGTCCTGCTTATGTCCCTGCTCCTATCCCTTCCCTTCCTTCCCTGCATGCTGCAGTCTGCTTCAGTCCTGCTCCTGTCCTGCTCTTGTCATTGCTCCTGTCCACCCCTTTCCTTCACCTTCCCTGCTCTTGGCCTGATCCAGTACATCCCCTGTCCTTCCTCTGTCCTGCCCCTGCCTTGACCCTGGCCTGCTTCAGTCCTGCCACTCTCCTGCTCCCGTCATTACCCCTGTCTTGCCCCTTCTCCTGTCCTGCTCCAGTACCTTCCGTGTCCTGCTCCTGTCCTGCTTCATTCCTGCTCCTGTTCTGTGTCAGTCCTGTCCCTGTCCTGCTCCTGTACTTCCCCTTCAATCCTAGCCCCTGCTCCTGTCCTGCTTCTGCCTTGCTTCTGTCTTGCCCGTCCCTCCCCTGTCTTACATCTGACGGCTCCTGTCCTGCTCCGTTCCCTGCTCCTGTCCTATTACAGTCCTGTCCTTCTCCTGCCCTGCTCCAGTTACTGCTTTAGTCTTTCTACTGCCTTGCCCCTGTTCCTGTTCCTGCTCCTGTCCTCCTTCCTGCCCTGATTGTCTCCCTTGTACTCTCCTGGCCCTGTCCTCTGCCCATCCTGCCCTTGTCTCGTTCCTGCTCTTGTCCTTCCCCTGTCCTGCTCCATTCACCTGCTCCAGTACATCCCCTGTCCAGTTCCTGCCCAGCTTCAGTCCTGTCCTCCTCCTGTAACTGCTCTTGCCCAACTCATGTAACTGCTCCTGTAACTGCTCCTGTCCCTGTCCTGCTCCTGTCCCTGCTTTTAGCCTTCCTTCCCTGCTCCTGCCACAGCCCATGCCCAAATGATTGTCATTTCCCTGTCCTGCTCCTGTCCTGCCTACTGTTCTTCTCCTTCCCTGCTCATGTCACTGCCCGCGGTCCTGCTCGCTTCAATGCACTTGCATGCCCATTTCCTTCTCCTTTTCTGCTACTGTCCTTCTCCTGTCTTTCCCCTGCTCCTGTCCTTACCCAGTATTTCCCCTGTCCTGCTCCTGTCCTTCCCCCTCCTTCCTTTCCCCAGCCCATGTCAAAAGTACAGGGAGAGGTCAGTATCCTCTCCCTGTCCTGCCCCTATCCTGCCCTTGTTCTTCTCCTTCCCTGCTCCTGTCCTGCTATTGTCCTGCCCCTGTCCCTCACATGTCTTGCGTCTGACCTGCTCTGTTCCCTGCTCCTGTTCTGCTTAAGTCCTGTCCCTGTCCTGCTCCTGTCCCTGCTCCTATCCTTAGCCTTCCTCCTTGCTCTTTTAACAGTGTGTGGCAGACGAGGGCTTTAGTATTGTCTGGATGAAATTAAAGCCAATCAGATTAAAGTAAAACCAACAACGCCACTGGAGATTAAGCCAGAAAAATAATGAAAATATAAGGACACACAGGTTCGTTCATTGACAGAATGTATAAGTTACATAATTTATTTTAGGTTCCCAGAAGTTTAACTAGTTAGTTCACCATCTTTTGTCATCTCCATTCACATTACATTAACTCCATAGGTTCACATACAATAGTTCCAAACATAAAAGAAAACAGTGATTAAAAAGGGCCAGTGCCGTTGGATATCCACAGCCTAAAGAGGGAAGTTAGAAATTAGGCTTGTGTTAAGTTGGTTAGACCTCAAGGCTAAGAGACGCATTCCGTTAGGCTCCTCATGACGAGCCATTATACTCATGCCCAACCTGCCCGGTACCAGCTACACCGAGGACTCCAACTGGGGACATGACAACCTTGCATGTCCCCCTCCGGTACCGTCAGCCGGACCACACTGGAAATAAGGCGCTATAGAGGGTGGCGACATGCAGCGTGTGAAGCCCTGCCTCGCAACGGCACTAAAATACATATCATTGCTAATTTAAAGTACCGGTACTAACAATCAGTAGATTTGCGAGACATTGTAAAAAATTATATTTATCTGGCTCTTACGAGACAACCTACGCAACCTGACGACAGCCCCACCGAACAGGAATGCACGGGATATGAGATTTTATTGTAGAGATGTGCGCCATCTGCCGGCATGATGGGCACACTGTTACAAGTGCCCCTGCACTGCTCCTGCCACAGCTCCTGTTGTGGTACAGTCCTGTCCTTGTCCTCCTCCTGTCCATCCCCTGTCCTTCTCCTACCCTGATCCAGTCCCTGCTTCTGTCCTGCTTTATTCTTTGCTCCTGTCTGCCCCTTCTTCTTCCCTGCTCCTGTCCTGCTTCTGTACTTCCCCTCTCCTGATCCTGCCCTGTAACTGTCTTGCTCCTGTCCTCCTTCCGTACATTAGTCTTGCCCCGCTACTGTCCCTTATCCTATCCAGATCCTGTCCTTTTTCTGTCCTGCTCCTTTCACTTTTCCTCTCCCTACCATCGTCCTGCTAGTGTTTCTTCTCGCTCTCCCTCTCTATTATGCCCCTGCTCCTGCTCAAATCCTTCCCCTGTCCTGCTCCTGATCCGCCCCTGCTTCAGTCCTGCTCCTATTTTGCCTCTGTCTGGCTCCTTGGACTGCTCCTGTCCAGCTCGTGGCCCTGCCCCTGTCCTGCTCCTGTCCTCTCCCTGTCCTGTTCCTGTCCTGCTCTTTTCTTTCTCCTTCCCTACTCCAGTCCCTGTTACTGTCCTTCTCTCGTCTTGCACCTGCTTCTGTCCTGATCTTGTCCTGCTCCTGTCCTGCCCCTGTCCCTGTCTTTGCTCCTTTCCTGCATTTTAAAATCAACTCTAAAATGAATGTGGAGCCAGTGCAGTGAGAATAAAATAGGTGTAATAGGTTTTCTACGCCCTGTGTCAGTTAAAGGTGGTATGGACGATTTTTCGGTGATTTGAGAACGCAGGTGGAAGTGCGCATGCGCACTCCCCCGTGCGGACTGATACAACACACGCGTGCGTTTGTTTATTAGCCCAACGGAGCGCATCGCATCTCTCGTCTCCCGCAGATTTCTGTCCATTTCTGCGTCAGCTCGAACTGTCTTTCTCCGTCTTCATTTTGCCCCGTACACTGAGGGAACTATATTATGATAGATCCATGCGCTTAGGCACGCGGAAACGTGGGCACGAACCGCACGCGGCTGCAGGTGAGCGGTAGGTGCGTTTTATGATTGATACGTGGCAGGACAAATGATTTATCCACGCCACGAGGAAATATGATAAAAAATTTGCTGAAAAAAATCGTCCATACCACCTTTAAAAGACGTGCTGCGTAATTTTGAACTAACTGTGCGTGACAGGTTAGCTTGGCTGATCCCAGTGTACAGATCATTACAGAAGTCAGGACGTGTAGCTATGACAGCACAGATCACCTGCTTCAGGTCGCTAAAAGATCAAACCAATTTGAGTCTAGATAAAAGCCTGAGGTGAGAAAACTAGATTTAACCACAGCATTTATCTGCTTGTCAAAGTTAAAATCTACATCAATTATGGTGCACTCAGTTCCTGGACGGTGGTCAAGCAGGGAGAAAGGCGTGTCGGGGCGGTCGGCTTTCGATGGAGGATGTGTGGGAAGGCGGTCACGCGGGGGGCAAGAGCCACCATCTCCACAGATTTAATTCAATTGATTTTTAAATGTTACCACTTCATGGATTGGCCCCCGCGTACATTTCAGACCTCATTGTACCCAACACTCCTGCGCGCTTTCTGAGGTCTGAGGGCCAGTTCCAACTTCTTGTCACAAACTTTTGAACGCTCTTCCTCCCACATAAAGACTGCACCTTCAGTTGATGCTTTTAAGTCTCGTTTAAAAAATTCACTTTTATTCAACGTTTAACCCGGCATGAGAATTGTGTGGTTCTCTGACCGTCTTTTATAATTATGTATACTTTATTTATTTTTGTATTTGTTTTTATTTGCTTTGTACGGATTTATTTATTTAATTATTATTTTTTAACATATTTTACCTGTGCTTGTTTTGTTCTCTGTTCAGCACTTTGGAGACTTTGTGTTGGTAAAATGTGCTATACAAATAAAGTTGGATTGGATAGATTATTTTGTTTAATAGTGTGAATTATCCAAAGGAGTTGTGTTGTGTAACACTGGTTCATGCACATTAATTTTGCACATGTCATATCAAAATATGTAAGCATACAGATGAAAACTAGAACGTATTTGTGACTATTGCTCTGTTTGTCTGCCACGTGAACTGGTTTACTGGGTTTAATTTAACTTAGTTTTGAGTTCAGATTGATTGTTCTCTGCCAGCCTCACATCCTAAGGCCGCAGTGCTTTTATTACTTGGTTTACGGATTTTTAAATTAAATATATTGAACAGGCGGACGAAATATAAAGATAATTTCAGTTTCAAAAGATTTTTTCTTCCGGGTTTACCCAAAACGCACCATGGGAGGAACGGGCTGCGCAGGAGCGTACAGGAGATTTAGTGTGTTTTGCATTGGTAGAACTGACGCTTCTAAGTGTGCACCCTTAGTCACAACAAAACGCACTGGAGAAAATGCGGTAAACGTGTTTAAAATGTATATTTGCTATTTAAAGGGGCGCAGCAGACAGAGAAACGGGCGCTCTCGCCGGGGCCGCACAGGTACAAACCCGCTCCGTCACAGACTCCCGCAGGATTTTGGCGAAAAATTGCTTCACGCGCTCTTATCTTTTGACTTAATACCGCTTTTTATATTTCATTTAATGCTATTTTGCATTGTCGGCAGTACTTTATAAAAAAAATTGATAATAATTTATTATATTTATATTGTAGAAATCAATAATCTAAGTGCGGCGGATCCGTAAACCAAGTAATAAAATAACCGCGGCCTAACCAGATTTGCATTTCACTGACTTGATTTCTGCTTTGACCTATGTTTGAGTGGGACTGTTGTAAACAGAGGGTAAACTGTATCTTTAACTTTCATTTCTGTTCTTTGCAGCTATGTTCAAAGAACCGGACAGCTGTGAGGTGGAGACCGGTAGAGAACAAGAGACATTATCCAAACAACATTGTCCAGATTTGGAAACTTTGTCAACCTGGACCACTGGAGGATAAATGAGGGATTACACAGGTATGAGTAGTCTATAGTTTGTACTGTATGAGAGTGAGTGCAGTTAGTGAGTGGGTGCAGCACCAGCCACTAACACAGCCTCATAAAGCATACAGCAATAACAGATTATATCACAGTGCTTTTCTTTCCCGTCACTCTCCTCAGGCTGGTCCCGTGTCAGGGGCCCCGGCTCCTGTACACTGTCGGGGCCTGTAAATTCCTGTACAGCTGGATGAGGCAGGCTCAGAATTTGCTACTGTGCAGCTGGGCCACCCTCTTCAGCAGGTCCTTTTGGTCAGAGCTGAGACTGGTTCTCCCACTGACCTCCCTCCACTCCAAAGACTGGACTGAGTGCTGGTTCTTTGTCACCTGAGAAGGAATATCAACACATTCTGTCAACATCCAGCTTAAGGTTACATTTTATATTATTTTAAACTGTAAAATGACCAATAAATGTATCGTCTAGTAAATTACTTTTCTTGTCAAGTTAGTCATATAAGGGCTGGTCTTATAGAGAGGCTTTGCTTATGAGAATGCAGCTCATTGTATAGCTTATTAACTTTTCTGTCTCTAAATACCACTTGCTCAACATGCATGACATTTAAAAGACCATCAGCTGCCACAGCTAAGGCTCAAAAATAAAAAATAGTGTGTTTCCAGTAACATTGGAAAAAAAATCCAGGTCGGTAGGCTTTTTAAAAAATATATATTTTAAAATCCTGGCACAGGTTTTGCAGACAGTTTTCTTTTCTCAGAAGTGAGCGCTTGCGCTTCACATTGAAATGGCCTTAATGGTGCAGATATTGAATAAAATAGTGATCTAGTGATCACTGCTGATTCCCGCTCTGTTGCGGTGTGTCTGGTTAGATTAACTCGTGGGATGCGGGAGACGGGGCTTCGACTTCTATTCACTCTGTGGCTCCGATGAGGAAATGAGCGAACACGGGATTCTTTGGTTTTGTAGTTTCATATCACTGCGTCACACGTGCTGTCACAGGAAACACAACACCGCTCTGTGACCAGTTCTTGCTGGTTTGCTCACGGCGACAAACCACACTTTTTGGTCACTCGTTTGTGAAAGATGTTTTGCTCATAAAACGATTATATGATTATGTCCCACAACTAAAGCGGGCCTATAACTTCACCGCTGAAACACCGGGCGTGCATATCGCCCTCGCCATTGCCCCCAAATATGAGCATCTGCGCAGGTTGCGTCTGCAAACATGGATGCGCCTGTAGGTAAAATGAAACCTATTAAAAGTGCATCGATTTTCATATTTTACAATCTCCACAGATTATTTTTTTCCCGCAACTTTTGGATTCGCTCTCACAATTTGACATTCTCGGAACGTACGGCCGGTAAATATGTGATAAAATGTTTACGGTCGGGTTTTCTTTATTTTGAAATCCAGGTCGGTCGGGTTATCAGAAACACACAATGTTTACTTCTTGGCTTAAGTCAGGACTCTCACAGGATGAATCTAATATACAAGCATAATGTTTATGTTGTTGTGCTTGTTCATTGTCTTATATTCGTGTGACCATTTTAACCTGTGTAACTATGTAATATGTTTACACAATGCCTGCTTTTTTGGGGGGATCCAGACCCCCACCTCTGTCAGTCGACTCAAAACACTAGCATGTGTCGCACCAATATTCAAGGCGTAGCCTGAAGAAAAAAACAGGGGCCATATCAACCCAAGGACGGGGGAAACATTGAGAGCGTCTCCGTGCTTAACAGCTAAGCTCGGGGCCAAAGACGTTCCAGAAAGGACAACGCTTAAGGAAGCTAACTTTACTCTCTCTCCTCCATAATTCTGGACTGAAGCACATGCACACTCAAGCAAAAGACTTTTTGCAACTTTTAAACTCTACTCTTAATCTGTTTAATCCCTCAATGTTCCATTGTCAAAAAAGATTCAGTTGTAGTCATCTAAACACTGTTTTTTAATTTAAAATAATTCTTCGTCTGCGGTCCTAATCTGAGAGAACATTTAGTAAGCCCTGCCCACCGGGTGCAAATCCCTGATGGCCTGCCCTGTTTGTCGATTTGTTTTAAGTTTTAAGGTCTGTAATCCTGAATTTGCTTGCCTTCTGTGTTGATACAGCCTTTTGAGAAGTGACGGTTTAATCTCATACCTATGTAACATTCTTTACAACTTTCCTCACTGCATTGGATAGAATACACTACTAAAACAGAGTAGTGTATTCACAACTACTGCGCTGTAGTGTACAAATCCTGAATACATCCACAACAAACACTGTTAGCCCTGAACATGTGTTATTCCGCTTTTTATACTTCATGTGCAATACTCATCTTAAGTAAATGCAGCTGCCATAAAAGGGCCAGTGTGGATCTTTGACTCTGTTTTTGGTCCACCAGAAACAAGGGAATAAAGTCTTGATAGTTTTTCTTTGATAGCGCTTATATCCCCCATGCTACAGCAGGCTCTGTCAGTACCATTCTGTTGATGTCGGCCAGCAGGGGGCAGTCTCGGTCCAGGTGCAGGTTCACGGCTGTCGTCTCTAACCAGGCGTCGTCTGTGTTCCTGGAGTCATCCACGTAACCTTTGTACACCTCAAACACCTGCGGGGGACAACATTCAATCCAATACAATTACAGCTTCAATATTTGAGTCGTGTTACAGGGTATTGGATTGGAAAATATATACATAGAGAATATTGTTTGTAATAAAGTCAAACAATCTAAAATGGATTCCAGAAATAATAACCTGATTAGCGTTTCAAACAAGGTTATCAAGATAAATTGTGTTTTGAATATGAGTTTGTGTTTTAATTGAGTCTTTTTAGCAGTGATTTCCCAAATATTAAACTTGTAAAGAGCAGTTACTTTAGACTCACCTTGTTTCTGTCTGAAAGGACTTCACTTATCTTCTGACACACTTTCTTTCCCAGAGTTTTGATTATAATCTGAGGAAGGCCTCCAGCAGAGTCCACTTCTCCCTGACAAAGCACAGGGTCAGTGAGGTTTAGGGTCAGTGAGGTTTAGGGTCAGTGAGGTTTAGGGTCAGTGAGGTTTAGGGTCACCCACACCCACCCCCACCCACACACACACCCCCACCCCCACACACAAACACACACATACACGCACACACGCACACACACGCCCACCCACACACACACAAACACACACATACACGCACACACGCACACACACGCCCACCCACACACACACCCCCACCCCCACACACAAACACACACACACACCCCCCCCACACACACACACATACACGCACACACACGCCCACCCACACACACACACACACACACATACACGCACACACACGCCCACCCACACACACACACACACACATACACGCACACACGCACACACACGCCCACCCACACACACACCCCCACCCCCACACACAAACACACACACACACCCCCCCACACACAAACACACACATACACGCACACACGCACACACACGCCCACCCACACACACACAAACACACACATACACGCACACACGCACACACACGCCCACCCACACACACACCCCCACCCCCACACACAAACACACACACACACCCCCCCCACACACACACACATACACGCACACACACGCCCACCCACACACACACACATACACGCACACACACGCCCACCCACACACACACACACACACATACACGCACACACGCACACACACGCCCACCCACACACACACCCCCACCCCCACACACAAACACACACACACACCCCCCCACACACACACACACATACACGCACACACACGCCCACCCACACACACACACACACACACGCACACACACGCCCACCCACACACACACACACACACAGCCCCCCCCCCCACACACACATTTTTAATTCCAAGTCTAATTTATTTACCTGGAAACATGACATGATGTTTTCTTGTATTCATGTTAGTAGTTGTTAGTAGTTGTTAGTAGTAAATAAACTACAGAAGTTTAAAATTGATACCTCTAAATGTCAGATTTCTTTCCTTTTCACCTGCAGAGTCTCGCCTTAGAGTTATGACAGGGTCTTGTTAACAAGGTTAAAGCCAGGAGTAAATCTTCTGCTTGTTACAGGGAAATGTCACTATAAAGAGAACAGTTCTGCAGTTTTGCACAGGAAGTCAATGGCTCAGTTTCTAATATTAAGTCGTTTTTCAATATTGAGGTTTATGGACAAAATGTTGATGCCAGTATGGGTCTCTGTGAACCGTCACTCATCAGGGTGTGCATCAACGAGTGCCAAATCTGGCCCGCCGAACATATCAAATTTATATTAAAAAGAATATAAACCTTAACGTGGTGGAGGGGTTTGAGCGCCCGAATGATCCCGGGAGCTATGTTGTCGGGGGCTTCAAGCCCCTGGTAGGGTCTCCTAAGGCAAACAGGTCCTAGGTGACGGGTCAGACAAAGATCAGTTCAGAAGCCCTTCATGATGAGTTCACGAACAAGGCCGATTACGTCGCCCGGATCGGCGTCACCGGGGCCCCATCCTGGAGCCAGGCCTGGGATGGGTGCTCGATGGCGAGCGCCTGGTGGCCGGGCACAGCCCGAAGGAGCGACGTGGGGCCGCCCTCCCGTGGGCCCACCACCCGCAGGAGGATCCATAAGGGGCCGGTGCAAAGAGATCTGGGCGGCAGTCGACGGCAGGGGCCTCGGCGACCAGATCTCCAGACACAGAGACTAACTCTGGGGACATGGAATGTCACCTCGCTGGGGGGGAAAGAGCCTGAGCTTGTGCGGGAGGTTGAGCGATACCGACTAGATATAGTCGGCCTCACCTCAACGCACAGTTTGGGCTCTGGAACCCATCTCCTCGAGAGGGGCTGGACGCTCCACTTCTCTGGTGTTGCCCGCGGGGAGAGGCGGCGGGCTGGTGTGGGCTTGCTTATAGCCCCTCAGCTCAGCCGCCACATGTTGGAGTTCACCCCGGTGGACGAGAGGGTCGCGTCCCTCCGCCTTCGGGTGGGGGACAGGTCTCTCACTGTTGTGGCGGCCTACGGGCCGAACAGCAGTGCAGAGTACCCGGCCTTCTTGGAGTCCTTGGGAGGAGTACTGGACAGTGCACCGACCGGGGACTCCGTTGTTCTACTGGGGGACTTCAACGCCCACGTGGGCAATGACAGTGACACCTGGGGAGGGGTGATCGGGAAGAACGGCTTCCCCGATCTGAACCCGAGCGGTGTTCAGTTATTGGACTTCTGTGCTAGCCACGGATTGTCCATAACGAATACCATGTTCAAGCACAAGGGTGTCCATCAGTGCACGTGGCACCAGGACACCCTAGGCCGGAGGTCAATGATCGACTTTGTTGTCGTGTCATCTGACCTCCGGCCGCGTGTCTTGGACACTCGGGTGAAGAGAGGGGCAGAGTTGTCAACCGATCACCACCTGGTGGTGAGTTGGATCCTCTGGCGGAGGAGGAAGCCGGACAGACTTGGCAGACCCAAGCGCATTGTGAGGGTCTGTTGGGAACGTCTTGTGGAGCCCTCTGTCAGTAGGGTATTCAACTCGCACCTCCGGGAGAGCTTCTCCCATGTCCCGGGGGAGGCTGGGGACATTGAGTCCGAGTGGACCATGTTCTCCGCCTCCATTGTTGATGCGGCTGCTCGGAGCTGTGGTCGCAAGGTCTCCTGCCTGTCGTGGCGGCAACCCCCGAACCCGGTGGTAGACACTGGAAGTAAGGGATGCCGTCAGACTGAAGAAGGAGGCCTATCAGGCCACTCTGGCTTGTAGGTCTCCGGAGGTCATCGACGGGTATCGGCAGGCCAAGCGAGCCACGGCTCGTGCTGTCGCAGAGGCAAAAACCCGGGCCTGGGAGGAGTTCGGGGAGGCCATGGAGGAGGACTATCTGTCGGCACCAAAGAAATTCTGGCAAACCGTCCGGCACTACATTTTGTGGAAAATTTTGGAAGTAGCGGAGGGTTCGCATGATTGTAGTCTGACATCATGACAGTCTGTGTGCTTGTATTGTGGTGTATGTGAATGAGCAAGCCAAAGACACATTTCTGGCATCATTGCTTACAATAAACAATAAAGTTATTCTATTCTATTCTATTCTTTACCCAGCTTCACCTGCACAATCATGAATCAGAGCTAGTTCAGCCTTTGCACCTCAGTGTGACTGGAATTCTGGAGGAGCAATGGCAAACAAACTGAGAAGGACAACACTTGGACATGTCTCTTCTGCCAATCAAGGCTCCGGACATAGGCTCAGCTGTGTTTGTAGTTGTTTTTTTTTAGAACAGTAAGAGCTCAGACTCGTTACTCTCTAAGAAGTACATTCAACTCACCCCAGGGAACACCAGGGATTTGTGATGCTCGTCCCGGAGCACCAGAAATTCCAGTTCAGAATATGCGTTGTCCCTCCACCTGTAAACACACTTTTTCTTAATAATAATAATTTATATATATATATATATATATATATATATATATATATATATATATATATATATATATATATATATATATATATATATATATATATATATATATATATATATATATATATAAAATAAAAAAATGTATATATATAATTTTTTTTCGTTAGGGGTCGCGAGTGACTGGAGCCTATCCCAGTGACTTTGGGCCCAGTGACTATGGGTACATCCTGGACAGTGGCCAACTCGTCGCAGGGCCAATACATAGACATAGACATAGACATAGACATTCACTCTCACATTCATTCACAAGAGCCAATTTGGCCTCACACATCATGTCTTTGAACTGTGGGAGGAAGCCCGAGAACCCGGAGAGAACCTACGGTAACACGGAGAGGACATGCAGACCCCACCCAGAGATCATGTGATGTTGATATATATATATATATATATATATATATATATATATATATATATATATATATATATATATATATCTATCTGCACAGTATCTTTGATGTTTGTAGCGCATAACTGCAGGGTGCAAGATGTTGGCAGGGACAGCATACATGGAGCGCCATAACTAGGTGGTTGGCATCGTGTACAGAAACATCTGTGCAGAGTACGAGCTGGAGACCCCAAAGTCAAAGTGGGAAACACCACCAAAGGTGGTGGAGAACGACCAAGCCAAGGTCCTCTGGGACTTCCAGATACAGACTGAATGGTAATGTCCAACCGGACATAGTGGTGGTGGACAAGGGTCAGAGGAAAGCCGTGGTGGTGGACATTGCAGTACCATGGGATAGTAACATCCGGGAAAAGGAACATGAGAAACTAGAGAAATACTAAGGCCTCAGAGAGGAGCTGGAGAAGGTCTGGAGCGTGAAGGTATCGGTGGTAGTGGCCTGTAGTGATCGGAGCACTTGGGGCAGTGACCCCCAAACTGGAGGAATGGCTTGAGCAGATCCCAGGATCAGACATCTCGGGCCAGAAAAGTGCAGTGCAGGAACAGCAAAGATACTGAAGAACCCTCATGTTCCCATGCATATATATATACATATATATATATATATATATATATATATATATATATATATATATATATATATATATATATATATATATATATATATATATATAGATAGATAGATAGATAGATAGATAGATAGATAGATAGATAGATAGATAGATAGATAGATAGATATATAGATATATAGATATATATATATAGATAGAGAGAGAGAGAGAGAGAGAGAGAGAGAGAGAGAGAGAGAGAGAGAGAGAGAGAGAGATGCACGCAAGATTTAAAAAAATAAATTTTCATTAATTTATGCAGATTATAAATGAATGAAATATGTTTCCTGTTTTAGTAAACATATTGTTTTAGTCTGTTTTAAGTCCTTTTACAATTAAAGTCTAACTTGAGTAGCAGCTTCAGAGAGAGCAGTGGTCCAGTTAGCATTACACACGGCTAATGATGATGACATCATGTGAAAGGGATCAATTGTAATATCAAATGGTACCGTGTGAGGATGAGGTCGAGGCTGCAGTTGGGGCCTAAGTGAGGGAGCACACCACGGCCCCTGAGACCCGTCCTGCCTTCGGGGTTTCTGCTCACATCACATCCACAATAATTCGAAGAACAACTTAACAATTATCTTACTATGGTGTAAATTCTACCTTTCAGCTCCAGGATCTGATCTGTAAAAACACAACATCAGCATCAAGAGTTTTCATTATGGATATTCTCCTACTAAATTGGCTGGACCTGATTTTTTATGTCAAATCTGTTTTGCATTATATAGACAGCTCTTAAGGTCAAAATAAGATGGTTGTTTGCTGTCTGCCTCAGCATTTTATTCTCTGTGAAGCAGGAAGGGCATTGATAGCATGCTAATGTCTATTAGCATTACTCCGTAAACTAAGCTCTGAGAGTTGTGAAAAACACTTATAAACTCATTGCTGTGAATACTGTAATTAGGATGCTCAGAATGAATGAGATAAATGAGCGAAAACATTGGACCACTGCCCCTGTCATAGTCATCATCATAGTTTAAAGGTCCCATAACATGCAAAATCGACTTTTCAGAGCTTTTAACCTTCTTACATTGCTATTTGTGCTTCATATATGTCCAGAGTGTTTTTTTGATTGATTCCCGCAGTGCTTAGCTATATTACAGACTATCTCCTTTCCTCGAATCTTCAAACTGGCGGGGGGTGTTCACAGGACCGCGTCATAATCACAGGCACGCGTCATCATCCCCCCTCCCCCTCCCGCCTCTCGCCCCCTTCCCCCCGGCTCCGCGCTGCTGTCTCCCTACAAGCCCCGGAGTTTTTCTGCTTCGATTTACGACGAAACACGGTTCAAAGAGGCCCAAAACTTCATTAATGATATCGCACTCTTTAGTATTTTCACAATGGTGAAGGTTTATGTGGCAGTTGATGCAGCAACCAGGAAAATAAACGGAGAGAAGTTCTATCCGATACCGAAAAACCAGGAAATAAGAGCGCGATGGACATAAGACTTTTATATAGATCTATAGATATATCTGTTCTGCACATGCTGTAGAATAAACACCAGATTTATTTAGTCTCAAAGTAGTGTTGATCTCAAGTTCTATCGTTTCTCACTCACTTGCGCGGCAGGAGCGGCGCAGCGCGGAGCAGACAGCTGTGGGGGACACACTACGTCACGGGTGGGCGGGGCACACACGCGCTCTGAGATTACGTCACGGGTTGGGCGGGGGAGCCAGATCGCTCTTCGCAAGGGTGGGGGCGAATATCAAATCAAGCCGTTTGCATTTCCGGGTTGGTGAGGGGGTCCAAGGTCTGGGTGATATTTCTTAACTATTATGTTAAGGGTGTTGCACAACCCTTATTATTATCAATTATACACTTAGGATAGACTACGAAACGTGAAAAAAGCACGTTATGGCACCTTTAAGACAAACAATACCAAATCAGGTACAGCACATTTAATAATGCATTGGATGAGGAAATATAACATGTATACTAATGATTTTGGTGGGAACAATGGTAAATGAAGACATAATACAATCACATTTTTACTTTCATTTAAAGCGGCACTGTGTAACTTTTCTGATAAAGGGTTCGTCACCTGCTTGTCACAGAAAGGCCACAGCTGAGAGAGGGGCGGGTGTGTGAGAGCAGGCACAGGTGAGGGAGGGGCAGGTGTTTGAGAGCGGGCACAGGTGAGGGAGGGGCAGGTGTTTGAGAACGGGCACAGGTGAGGGAGGGGTAGGTGTGTGAGAGCGGGCACAGGTGAGGGAGGGGCAGGTGTGTGAGAGCGGGCACAGGTGAGGGAGGGGCAGGTGTTTGAGAGCGGGCACAGGTGAGGGAGGGGCAGGTGTTTGAGAGCGGGCACAGGTGAGGGAGGGGCAGGTGTTTGAGAGCGGGCACAGGTGAGGGAGGGGTAGGTGTGTGAGAGCGGGCACAGGTGAGGGAGGGGCAGGTGTGTGAGAGCGGGCACAGGTGAGGGAGGGGCAGGTGTTTGAGAGCGGGCACAGGTGAGGGAGGGGCAGGTGTTTGAGAGCGGGCACAGGTGAGGGAGGGGCAGGTGTTTGCGAGCGGGCACAGGTGAGGGAGGGGCAGGTGTTTGAGAGCGGGCACAGGTGAGGGAGGGGCAGGTGTTTGAGAGCAGGCACAGGTGAGGGAGGGGCAGGTGTTTGAGAGCGGGCACAGGTGAGGGAGGGGCAGGTGTTTGAGAGCAGGCACAGGTGAGGGAGGGGCAGGTGTTTGAGAGCGGGCACAGGTGGGGGAGGGGAGGGGCAGGTGCGTGAGAGCAGGCACAGGTGGGGGAGGGGCAGGTGTTTGAGAGCAGGCACAGGTGAGGGAAGGGCAGGTGTTTGAGAGCGGGCACAGGTGAGGGAAGGGCAGGTGTTTGAGAGCGGGCACAGGTGAGGGAGGGGTAGGTGTGTGAGAGCAGGCACAGGTGGGGGAGGGGCAGTTGCGTGAGAGCAGGCACAGGTGGGGGAGGGGCAGGTGCGTGAGAGCAGGCACAGGTGGGGGAGGGGCAGGTGCGTGAGAGACACTCTGAGTTTGATCTGAGCTGATGCAGTCATGAGGCGCAGAGGGAACTCCTCACAGAGACGTTTCTGGAAACACTTCTAGACTATCTACCAAATATGTCCCTTTATCTCTATCATGCCATCGGCTGTATAACATTCTGTTACTTTCAATGAATCAATAATAGTAAATTATTTAATACAAAACTAACAGGCCGATCACTTGACTAAAAATAAGTGACCACACTTACTGAAAGGCAGTTCACCATTTCTTGAAAAAGATAATTTCTGTTCAGTTTATAGTACGATAATAGGGAAAGCCAAGGATTGTAAATACATCATCATTGAAAGTGTGCATGACTTCCTTTAGAATATATCTTTTTTTTAAACTACACTAGTTGTAATTTCAATACCCAATATTTCAATTGTCTCCTCTGAGTAGAAAAAGCTTCAGTTGTAGTCATCTGGACTCAGTTTGAAAAAATTGACGTTTCGACTCTCATCCAAGAGTCATTGTCAATAACAGAATTTAGGTCGAGAACTCCGATATTAATACTGTTCTGTGGTAAGACCCGCCCATTGGGAGGAGCCTTCCTGAAGTAGAAAGAGTTGTTTGTTTCAACAGAAACTCCCCCTTGTATCTACCGAGCTAGCCTATTCAGAATCTTAATGGGCTATTAGAAACCTCTTTGTCTTTGTGAGACCCTGGCTCAACCACCCTGAGTACCTGATTAGCATCTGAATGTCCTTTACCTTTCCAGGGGTTCAGAATCCCATTATAAATAACAGGAAGATTAAACCTAAGCCCTCCATTTCTGTTTAAAGAAGGTCTTTCTTTTTTAACAAAAATAGCTTCCTTGACTCCTCTTTCAAACCATCTTTTCTCCCTGCTTAAAACCTTCACCTCCCCGTCTTCAAACGAGTGATTAGAGGCTTCAAGGTGGAGATGCACGGCGCTCTAATCACTCGTTTGAAGACGGTGAGGTGAAGGTTTTAAGCAGGGAGAAAAGATGGTTTGAAAGAGGAGTCAAGGAAGCTATTTTTGTTAAAAAAGAAAGACCTTCTTTAAACAGAAATGGAGGGCTAAGGTTTAATCTTCCTGTTATTTATAATGGGTTACTGAACCCCTGGAAAGGTAGAGGACATTCAGATGCTAATCAGGTACTCAGGGTGGTTGAGCCAGGGTTTCACAAAGACAAAGAGGTTTCTAATAGCCCATTAAGATTCTGAATAGGCTAGCTCGGTAGATACAAGGGGGGAGTTTCTGTTGAAACAAACAACTCTTTCTACTTCAGGAAGGCTCCTCCCAATGGGCGGGTCTTACCACAGAACAGTATTAATATCGGAGTTCTCGACCTAAATTCTGTTATTGACAATGACTCTTGGATGAGAGTCGAAACGTCTATTTTTTCAAACTGAGTCCAGATGACTACAACTGAAGCTTTTTCTACTATGGAACACGCCTGGACGAATGAGGGATTACACCGACATGTCTCCTCTGAGGTTTGAACCTTAAATCTACGGATCCTCACCAAGAGTTTCTACCACTACACCAGCCAATGCAGGCTCTTTGAAAAGAAGAAGGCATAACTTCAGAAGGGCTGCAGGTGGTATGGGTGGATACCTCATCCTACAGGAAGCCCAGGGCCATGGAGAGGGTCAGTATTAGATCAGCCCCCTACTGCCTCACGGAAGTCAAAATTGGCTCCAATATGGCGGCCCTCGTGACGGCCCAAAAAGACAAGAATTATATGGCGGCCCTCGATACGCTTCAGACACTGGGTTAGGGTTAGGGACAAGAGAGCGGATTTGGACCCAAAAGAGGGCCAGTAACTTCCGTTTCGGTCGCCGCCATATTGGACTTCTGCCTTTGGTGAGGCAGCGGGGGGCTGATCTAGACCTAACTCCATGGAGAGCACTCTGGAGCCCAAACTTCCTGGTTTGGAGCAAAGTCCTACCATTGGCCGCTGGACACCACATGATATGGATTTACAGGCTTGTGGTTTAGTGGCATCATCTAGTGGCAGATATATATATATATATATATATATATATATATATATATATATATATATATATATATATATATATATATATATATATATATATATATATATATACTTCTGAATATTATACAGTGCCACTTTAAGAACATAGTTTTGATTTTAATGTTGATTGATTAGAGAGTAGACATACCCATCTATGTTGTCCCCGGTGAACGGGTGATCCGGAGGGTTGTAGGCGCTGAATTTCACCTGAAATCAACAACACTCTGTTTACCATTAGGATCTTTCACAAGTTCTACAGACCCCCTGCTCAGTAACTAGCTGTCAGCTGCTACCTGTATTAGATATCATGCTAGCACGCCACCCAGAAGCTAACAAAGACATGAGCCTCTTGATTGATGTATAGTTAATTGCTAATTGTGTTAATTGTGGTTTAAGGTGTACATTCCCTACAAATGCTTATGTCACAAAGTGGTTTAAGCTAAATATAGGAGCTTAGAATGACCCAAAACTGTTCCCTAGTGTCCACTTTTTCAAAGTCGTAAGTCACTACATTTACATGCACAGAGTGTTAAACAACCAAAACTCAGTTCGTCTTTGTCCGTCAGATGTCTTGTGTCCCAGTCTACAGCAGGTCAAAGAACCATGTAGAGCACATGTGTCAGACTCAAGGCCCGCGGGCCACATCCGGCACGACTTGCAATTATATCCGGCCCGCGAGATAATTTTATATTATTGTTACTAATGGCCCGGCAATATGAAACGCTGGTAACACAATGAACTACAGATCCCATAATGCAGCGCTTCAGCTGCCTTGCCAAGCGCTTTCCGCGCCAATAAAGTCTAGCGTCTGTTGCTGCAAGTTGTTACAAAGCCCGCCCCTCATGATGCCGAAGAGAAAAGTTGATTCTGAAAACAGAGCCTTTCGAAACCGATGGGAGGCTGAGTATATGTTTACTGACATTGCCAGTAAACCCGTTTGTCTCATTTGTAGCGCTAATGTGGCTGTATTTAAAGAATTTAATCTAAGACGCCACTATGAGACAAAACATGAAAGCTGAATGCAGAGCAGAAGATACAACAAGTAGAAGAGTCAAAGACAAATCTGACATTTCAGCAGATGTTTTTTACCCGTGCAAAATCACAAAGTGAAGCTGCTGTGAAAGCAAGTTTTATCGTGGCAGAAGAGATCGCCAAAGCAACCCGGCCATTCACAGAGGGAGAATTCTGAAGAGCTGCATGATCAAGATGTGCGACGTCGTATGTCCAGAGTAGAAATACAGTTTCTGATCGAGTTTGTGAGATGGCCACTGATTTAAGAACACAGTTGAGTGAAAGAAGCAAAGACTTTATTGCATACTCTCTGTGGATTAAAGTACTGACATGACTGACACTGCACAGCTTGCCATCTTCATCCGTGGGGTGCACTCCGATTTGCGCGTTACACAGGAAATATTGGACATTAAATCGATGCACTGAACAACGACTGGAAAGGACATTTTTGAAAACGTATGTCAAAGTGTAACCGACATGAAACTGTCCTGGGACAAACTTATTGGACGATGGAGCACCGGCTCTGTGCGGTGAAAAAAGTGGACTATTGGGAAGAATGCGAGTAAAGATCCAGAACTGTACTGGTGAGTTAACAGCATATCACTGCATCATACACCAGGAAGCACTATGTGGCAAAGTCCTGAAGATGGACCATGTAATGAGCACTGGAACGCAAACCGTAAACTTTATCCGAAGTAAAGGTTTAAATCACCGGCAATTTCAGTCCTTTCTACGGGAGATGGATTCAGAGTTTGTCGACATTCCTTATCACACAGAGGTGCCTTGGCTAAGTCGGAGAAAAGTTGTCAACAGAGTTTTTGAGCTCAGCAACAAAATCTGTCAGTTCATGGACAGTAAAGGAAAAGACTCCACTGTTTTGCGGGATGAAAAGTAGAAATGTGAGTTGGCGTTTCTGGCTGACATAATCTCAATGCCTTAAACCTCCTGCTCCAGGGACGTGACCTCATGATCACTGACATGTATGACGCAGTGAAGGCATTTAAAGTGAAGCTGCTTTTATGGGAGACACAAATGCACCAGTGAGACTTGCCCCACTTTCCCTGTTGCCAAGTAATGCTGAACCAAGTCGGCACAACGGTGTTCCCAAATACGCACTTCACTTCGCACGGCGCTTTGGTGACTTTGAAAAATAAAAAATAATTTTGAGTTGCTTCGTAACCCATTTGCCGTCAACGTGGAAACTGCACCTGTGGAGATTCAGATGGATTGAGCTGCAGTGTAATGGGACACTAAAGGCAAAGTACGACACTGCAGAGTTTATTCACTCCATTCCCGCAGCAATCCCCCAGCTCCGTCTACATGCGGCTTGAACCTTGTGCATGTTTGGAAGCACATATCTGTGTGAGAAGCTGTTCTCAGGCAACAAAACTACACACAGGAGTCATCTCACTGATGAGCACCTGCAGTCCATCCTGAGGATCTCGACAACACGGGGCCTCACGCCAAACAGAAACACACTCGTTGCCAAAAAAATATGCCAAGCATCCAGATCTGACAAAATGGCATAAGAGCAAAGAAAACTGAATGTTTTGATTCATTATTTGTTGAGGCTGAAAAGCACAAATTTTATTTATATTTCCAGGTTTTGTTTTTATTTATTTTTTCTGGCGTCTTTTGCAGCATGTTCATATTTCTAACTTGTGTAATTTTGACAGGATATATTTTTATGGAGAGCAAGATATTTTAAGTTATATAAAGTTTAAGTTTATTTATTCCAGAACATTCTTGTCTGTTTTTATTCATATTTATGTTAAAAAAACATCTCGTTTTTGTGTCTTCAATAAATGTTTATTCTGTTTGGCTCGCGACCTAAAGTGTGCTTTGAATGTTGGCCCCTGTGCAATGGAGTTTGACGCCCCGGATGCAGAGGCTAAACAGAGGTGTCTGGTCATTTAGAATTTGTATTAAAACTTTGCTGTTTTAATTGGTTACAAAAACAGCAATCATAAACATACATACATTGATAATTTACATCTCTCTTACTTTGTCATTTGATTTTCAAACATAAGGAACTGCATTATCACAAGATATAAATACACCAATGTCCCGGTAGTTTTACATTTCACTTTGAAAAGCACATGTGCTAGATCTAAAATGAGTGTGTGAGTTTCCGCATCCACTAGAGTTTAGATTCTTGGCCCAAGCCCAACTCAAAATCGGGCCTGTCCTGGGCCCAGAAGACAAAAATAATGAAACAACACTAGCTAGTCCACTGTGGAGAGACCCTCATTTACATCTAAAACAACACATATCACATATCTACACAAACACATATATTTTTCTGCCTGGCTATTTCTTGTTGATTGGAAGTTTTAGAGATCCTGTTCAAAACAGAGGTTTCCTTGGTGTGCTTGTTTAAAAAAGTGAAGGATGTGGGCTGAGTGATGAAGCTTTACCTCCCAGGGCACCTTCTCCTCGGGGACAGGGAAGCGCGTGACCTTGTTGTCGGGATAGTGGAGCTGCCGAGCTTTTACATGGAAGACCTCCTCTCTCTCCACCGGCTTTGTTACACTGTCACTGGAGTCTTCAAGTAATATCATATCTGCGAACAAAATGTGAAGGCAAGAACTAAATGTATATGTGAGATTTATAGGGGTACAATGTTTTTTCTGAAGGAGAGTCGACCAACTGCCTGTCTCCATAAAGGCATTTTTTTCCCCCCAGAATGTTCCACAGTATGGCATTCAAATGATCTAAGTCCATGTGACTGTGGAGAGGCGACCCTGCTCAGGGAAAGGATGTAATGACCTGAAACAAGGAAAGCTAAATGTTACAGGATAAAGCGAGAGGCAGTCAGACCTACACCTACCTACCACCTACATACGAGTACTGAGTCCAGCTCATGCCCCCAATAACCCACACCGTCGTGTGATGGAGCCAGTGTTTAAAAAAGGTAATTTACTACATAAATTTGTAAATTCTTTTACTAAAGCAACTTTTAAAACATGACTTAGTAAATCTATTAACAAATAATTGTATTAACATTGAAACAGATATTTAACAAATTATTTTTTAATGCATTAAGCATTTACAAAGTGCTTATTTGCTTCACAGTGGCCATTAGTGCCTAAAGCTCAATGGAAAAGCTTATCAGAAAAGCTTATACAGTTTGCAAAATGTTTTCCTAAAAGGATATGTACATAGTATTCGTAATAGTTTACTAAATCTATTTCAAAGAAAACCCTTGCTAAGAGTCATTATTAAGCTGTTTATTAATTGTTCTTTCAGATTCTTGCTGTTTCACTCCACAAAGCTGTAGCCAGAGCCTTCTTAAAGCTTATATCTGGAGTGTAAACGCAGCATAAAGGATTATTAAGCAGCGTATTATAATCAGGACACATGGGGATCTTTCAGGAGAGGCAATCGGGACCAGTAGCGTCCAGTGCAGGTTTCTCTCATGTAATCTCATGTAATTTTAAAGCAATTAAATGCCATTTAGTTCAATTCATAGCTATACTATGGAACATGTCTTGCAAGATAATAACTCTCCATATAGAGAAACACAGTGAAAAATGACATGGTACACCTTTAATGTGAATGATTAGAACATGTTTTACTCAGTGATGGGGCATCGCTTGGTTTGAATCCTGCTGGTTTCAAATTGTCCATGATCCACTGCAGAGCTCGGGCAGACTGCACCGCCTGGTGGCAACAAAAACTCTTCAAGTTCTACAAATAGTTAGAATTTGCAGATGACATAAGAAAGAGATGCTTGAATGCCTGGAATATTAGGTTTTATAATTGGACGTAGGGACGCCACACTGTTTGGCTGCAATTGTAGCCAATCGCAGCTAACAGTTATAGCAGCAATCACAGAGCCAATCAGGAGTGAGGAAGATACACACCCCTTGCATGGCTGGTTTCCACAGGGTGTGTGCTTAGCAGCGAACTGTGCTAGCTGTCAATCAAACATGTTGCTAATGTGAACTGGAACCATGGCTCTAGCTGGATATCGTGAGTTGGCCCTGGTAACTGTCCATTGATACTGCAGCAAAAAAATTGCAAGCACATGTTCAGTGGACAGAAAGCCTCTGGATGTAGAGCCAAACCTGAAGGAGCCAGTTTGTCCAGGCTCACTTCCTATTTGGAACGGCTAGCAATGTCCACTAATACATAGAGTCTATGCCTGGAATGTTCCACAGTATGATATAAAACGTATCTAGCTCTATAGATAGATACCGTAAATTCCGGATTATAACATAGTTTTGGCCGGGGTACGACTTATACTCAGGAGCGACTTATATGTGATATTCATTATTTTCACACTGGCAACCGCATTTCACATGAGGGCGCTCTAGGCTCTGAGCTATGCAGAAGAATCTGCACTTCCTCTTCTTCCTCTGGAGTTTGTGGAGTTGTTTAGAAGTGACGCAGAGGAAGAAGAATTCAATGGATTTAGTGATTTGGGGTAAAACTGATGCTTTGGTAAACTTGTTAGCATGTTCTTTATGCTATAGTTATCTGTTAGCATGTTCTTTATGCTATAGTTATCTGTTAGCATGTTCTTTATGCTATAGTTATCTGAATAACTGTTAATATGTCACGTTAACATACCAGACACTTACCACAGTTCTGTCTGTCCCTCATGTAGCTGAAGGTGTTAGCGTTAGCACACGTCATGTAGCTGAAGGTGTTAGCGTTAGCACACGTACACCTATTCACATGTTCTCTAATCTGTTATTATTTTAAATTGGATTTCAAGATGAAATGTCTTTCTTGGGCTTGGATTTTATCAGATACATTTGTTTCTTGTCTATTACGCATTTTTTGGCTGGTGCGATTTATACTCCAGAGCAACTTAAAATCCGGAAAATACAGTAGATCTGTTTTGATACCATACTGTGGAACATTTCAAGCTAAGAAATAACATATCCATGGAGATATGGCCGGAAAAGTCATGGAATATATTCTCTAGTACACATAATGTGAGAATCAGTGATGGGATATTGTAAACTGTTAGCTACAGCTCATAGTAACAGTGATCAAACCTGTTCCTCGAGCCGGGCCAGACGCCTGACCACAGGGCCAGAGCTGGGGTCCTCCTCTCGGTCCAGACACTCACAGATGGTGGACACTCTTCAGCACAGAAGGGACAAAAGACAAATACATAGATAAAAAGAAAGCAATGGCATGGTATAGAGCTTTATCAGTGACACATTCCAATGCCTCCCTTTCAAAGCATTTCCTTCCTAATACAGTTTAGTTTAGTGTATTTGCATTGGAAAACCGTGGAATATCAATTTAATGTTCAAAGATATTGACAATGATGAGAAAAGAGTAAACTGATATTATATACTTACAAGAAACCATTTAAACAACTTAGAAGATCGAACATTTATTACATTTGGGTATGATAGACTTTACTATTCCTCATACAGGGACAAACATAAGAGGGGTGTGGCCATATTGAACAGAGTTTTGAACACAAAAATAAAGATGGCAGATTTGTACTGGTCAAAGGAAGTGTGTTTACTTTGATAAGTGTGTATGCTCCTCCAGGAAGCAATCTCACTATGTTTACTGAAGATGTGGATCTGATTGCAAACCACTCTGAGGGAGCCCTTGTCTGTGACGGTGACTTAAGTCATCGTGCTCTTCTTTACACTGTAGATATGGAACAGAATAAAAAAAACATTTTGAACACAAATTCAGTTTCTCCACCCATTCTCTGGGATGCAGCAAAGGGCATTTTGAGGGGCAGGGTAATTGCTGTCGCCTTGGCCAAAAAGAAACGAAGACAGAAACGTTAATAATTTGCAGAACAAACTAAAGCTACAGGAGGCTAAAAATGCCGAAAACAAGGATCCTTGCATTCTACCGGAAATTAAAAGACAAGGGGTGAGATTAATGACCTGACCTCACAGGAAATACGTTTGAAAAAATGTCTAAACGAAGATATTTTGAAAGCAGTTCCAAATTCAGAAAATGATTAGCTTGGAAGCTTCAAAAACAACAGGCAGAAAGAACTATTTTCAAAATACAAGATACGGCAGAATTTAATTTAATTGGCTCGAGCCTTCCATGGAATGGAATGCGACGAGACATTGTTCTTGCCATAGTTTCTTATTATAGTTTTTCATGGTAAAAGTTTGCCACAACTCTGGCATTTTTGTCACACATGGGATCGGCCCGAACTCCAATAAAATGGAGGTTGTAGAACGCCCGTCTCAACAGTGCCGACTAGGTCAAAAAAGAAAAAACATGGAACTCTTAATCTTTGGCCTAGGCACATAAGACTTGGGACAGTGATAGAGCTACCTTTGACCTCTGACCTTTGAGGAGTAAAACGCACCTGGCAGCATCGCTCTATGATAAACAGGAAGTCAGCCATGTTGAATCAAAGTGCCACCGCCACGTTTGACTTTTTTTTTCCAAAATCGTACTTGTCCTAGGTTTTTTGTCCGATCGAGCTCAAAACAACACCTTTTGCATCTAAAGACATTGAAATGTAATAAATATTCAAAAGAATGTTGATATTCTTTATGGTCTCTGCGTAACATGCCCTCAAAAAAGGCTAAATTCCTAGACAACCTATTGGAAATGATCTACGGAGCTCATATTTCACTCACTAATGTGTTTTTATGTCTGATTGGAAATAAATACCATGTAACAAATTTACTCTATAGCGCCCCCTATCTATTGTGTGAAAGACTCAACATTGTCTGATTTGTTTGAAACTCATGGTTTCTATTCTCCTCGAGACGCCATGAAAAAAATGCATTACAGATATTGTGTATTTTCACAATTGCCCAGCAGAGGCGCAATGAATGCCTTCACTTCCTCTTCCGCTTTTATTTTGATGGAACATTTCCTCTCGTGCCGCATTAGAATTATTATTCTTTAGACTTTATTCTTTAGATTTTATTCTTTCTGCCACAACTCGAGAGGGAGAGAGAGAGAGGGAGGGAGATTGTAGGATTGTTGACGCGTTTCCACTCTGTAGCCCGGGTCATTTTGTAGTCTCACTCCATTTTTGTAGTTCCTCCTCTTTATTTTCCTGCCTCTGGACAGGCGGGAAGGCGGTCGCGCGGGAAGGCGGTTGCGCGGGAGGCGAGAGCCATCATCGCCGCTGCCGAGGCTTTAATTTTAACTTAATTTTAACCAAACAAGACCAAATACGAAGGTAGAGAACCCTTGGGTGAAATCTATTCTTACAACATGGAAGGATCTAATCAAAACATGCAAACTTAACCAGTTTAAGATTTTAACATTTTTGTTGGCTTAAAATACAAATGTCACACCTAAAAGCACAGACTCAATGTTTAAAGTCTGGACAACAAAAGGCTTTTACCAGATTGTAAAGGATAATGATCTGAAGAGCTTTGATCAGTTGAAAGAATTCTTTGGCTTAGAGAAACATGAATTTTATAGGTATTTACAAATAAGGAGTTATTATAATCAAGGAATCAAAAATAATGATTACTATCATAGCCCTTTGACTGAAATATGTATTAAAGAATATAAATCTGTACTCTCTAGGGGATTAATATCTAAAATATACAAATATATTAACTGGGAAGTTGTGAGCATGTGCACTGCACAACTAGTGACTGGGAGTCCCATCCTCACGCCAAAGAGAAATCAACTATCGGATGCACGTTTCGAAAAACTTAATCTCCTTCGTTATAACCGCTGTTTTGTAGCTGAGGAGTAAATGTAGGGTAACTGTGATGTGGTGAGTTTGAATTAAAAAAACTAAGGCCTAAACAAGTGCATTATTTATACGAAAGTACTCAAACTTCCTACAAGTGATCTGTTCTTTTCTTCTGTATCTACCTCTGTATCTACCTGCGTTGCAACAATGACATTTCCCCATGTGTGGACAATAAAGGATTATCTTATCTTATCTTAGACTTTGCTTTCATAACACAATAGAGCAGAAACGTAACACGTTAGTTTCCCAGTGCAGTAACGAGGAAATTTAATTATTTACTTTTAAAAGTAACACTGTTAATACATCACCACCCCGCCCAAACTTTCTTTGACTATTCATTGCCATTCGCCCTCCCCTCCAGATCAAATTCAGTTTTGCTCTGTTTGGGCCACTGCAGACGGTTTAAACTAAACTAGGGCTTTTAAGACATTCTAACGTTTGGTGTCTATTTGATTTTGAGCGAGGTTATGACTAATTAAGGCCCCATCTAATGAGCTAAACCAGTACTGAAAAGTACAGTTCCCGAAAGTGTATCTATTCATTTACTGGTAGAGAAACATGAGTGCAGGACAGAGGCCTCCATAAAGATAGTTTTGTAGTCAACCGCTATGAGATGTGTTCCTCACCTTTGTGCAGTGTCCAGTATCTTCCGCTCTGTGCTCTGCATCTGCTCCTCTTTTATGGAGGTCAGGAGTTGGTCCTTCATGAGGGCCTCCCAGGACAGAAGCTCCTCCTCCTCAGTTTGAGAAAGCTCATGTTCTATAAGGAACAATTACACAAGAGCGTGATGATGGCTTGTAGACACAGCCGTAAGTTACAATAGCGGTTATGGGCAGACATTTTTCATTCATTCAAAATTCTGACTGGGTGGCAGTGAGTGTCAAAATTATGGTCTTATGGCTTTTCTTGGCCTAATGTTGTTTGTGGAGCTCTTGTTTAGCTCAAATGACTTTACAATGACGAATTTCAAACTGAAAGTTGTTTTTTCGATTGTTGCTCAGACTATGCAGAGTTCAGTTGGACTTTTAGGACACTTCTAAATGCAACAATGAATATCCCCAACAAAATAACTCCAAAACAACTTTTCAGTAGAGAAAGGTCATGAGTTGGACTGTGGGATATCATGAAGTCTGTATCAGTGATAGGTGTGAGTGTAGCTGCAGTGTTCCTGTTGTTCATCTGTATTGCTACTACTCCTCATTTGATTTTATTATTTTAGATGCCAGATACAAAGTACATATTCAGCATAGTAGCAGCCCTTTATATCTATTATTAGATTGTATTAGCTCTTTCACATTTGACTTTGTTTTAAGCTCATTCACCATTGACACACAACATTTTAGCCACACACAGCTACAATTCTGAATGCTGTAATGTCATCTGAGTAACCTCCAATATCTTGATCGTGAATCACACATTTGTCTCTCGGCCCACAGTAGAAACTCACTGAAGTTGGTGTTTGGGTTGGCAGGTCTCCACAGCACCACACTCCAGAAGAACATGTACACATGACTGAGGATGATGAGAGGGGGCGGGGCTGCGGGTCGACTGTGGTACTCCTTAATCAGCTGATACCTCTGGAACTTCCAGATACGGTCAGTGTTGTCCTGCACTTCCTGGAAGGTAAAGCTGTCCCCCATCACAAGTTATCAACATGAAACATGAAAAGCTGTTTGTACTTGATTGTACCACTTCATGGAGTTGATGCCGATGCATCTATTCATATGTTTACAATCCTATATATATAAAACTCATTTGATTTATTGTCAAAAAAGTTTCTAGTTTCTAGATTTTAAAATCCTACATGAATTTAAAAAAACAAAGTATCCAGTTGACAGACATGACATTTTGCAACAATTATAAGACCATGAAGGTGTCACATGAGCCAAACACACACAGCTGGCTCTTACATGCGCTCTTAGGTTGTTTTCACACTGCCACTAGTTAGTTTGATGTAAAAGAGCTTTCCATTGGAGAGTGGTGTGCTTGGGCACAGTCCAGTTGTGAGCAGGGACTTTTATCACTGATCATCAATATTCAGTCGATAATAATGAATAACTATTTTTAAAAATCATCTGCTACAGGTGTGTAATGCTCTTTCAACACAAAACACACATGTATGAAGAGCTACTCACAATAAAAGGGCACTGATCAGACAGATGCACTTATCAGCCCTCATGTGCCACAAACGTCCCCTTCATAAACAGTCCTGTTACAACAGCCTCAAACTCAAAGCCACATCTTTCTGGAAGAAACATCCTGTATTTCCCTGAAGCAGAGTTGATGCAAAACAACCTCAGATTCACAATCTCCTTTGTCCAGGTTGTAGCTTCATAAAACCTCCTGGCACAGACGGATGCTCCTCTGCCAGCACCACTGGTTTTCTTTGCTTCTTCTTGATAAATTGCTCATAAACTGTCTCACTTTGTGATTATATGACTGCATGTTATTGTAACTAACATCTGATCATTAGAAACATGAACATAGCCTTAGCTACAAACAAGGGCTTATCTGTAAAAGTTAGTTATTTTTGGGACTTTTGGAAAGTTTGCCACTGGCTGTTGTTGAAGTCCTGCTGCACAAGGGCAGTTAGCTCACTGGAGCACGAGCTGCAGACGTCTCTGGATTTCCTATGGTTTTATTCAGTGTAAGCCTGTGTAAGCCTGTGTAAGCCTGGCGTGGTCTTCAGTTTGCATGTGTGAACTTCTAAAACAAGCCGCTCTCCTCTGCAGTTGTAAAAGCTCATGTTGGAGATTGGAACATGAACGAACCCTTTCAAGGTCAGTGAGTGTTCTGGGCGGGAGGAGAACAGGCAAGGTTCCTGGCCTACAGTATTGCTCAGAAGCCCCCAAAAGGTACCGTGACTTCAAACCATAATCCAGCAAACAGAAGTAAGAGTTTATTTCTATATATTTTGGCAAAATTTGATTGTAATTTTGACACATAGTGGATTTAATTTTGACTCAATTATTTGACTTTATTCTAGTCCACACTAGAGTAAAGAATAGAACAGGTGGTTTCAGAGCGGCCCATGACGCTCTCAGAAGCAGTACGAGTGTGGTGTGAAAGTAGATGACCTACTTTCACTATGCAATCCATCTGCACACGCTACAGTTTAAAAGCCATCACTAGGCAATTAGGATCTGGGGCGGTCTGGCTTCTCTGTCCACTGTGAATGTAGTGGCACGCACATCCGCTGGCCAATCACGTTGACTCAAAGACTAATTTAGGGAAGTCTCCTCACCTGCGTCTCTCTCTTGGCTTTCACCTCTGACGTTGGCACACAAGTGGGAACTTCGAAGCAGAGCCGCCTGTTCAAAAACGTGCTAAGACGATTGCTGCCCAAACGGCCTAACGCCCAGCAACATACGCTCCGCTATTTGCGCGTAGGTGAGTACTGCGGGTCCTCGTCTGTCCATTCATACATTGCCATGAGAGTTAAACATGCGTTGTCGTAGATCACTGGCATCCTCGGCTCTGCACGCGCAATCTGCATTACTCCTGACGCATACGATCGTTCGGTTCATTATCCTGGTAAGCAATCTAATTATATTTCATTCATAAATCAATCATAAACAGATCGTGCGGTTCATGTCTGGTGTTGTTTAGCGCTGCGCCCTGCACATGGACCGTTCGGACCACTGCTACGCGGTGTTTCACCTCTAGAGTGCTACAGGTATGTTTCCGTGCCGGCTTAAACCCATAGTGAGTATGTTCAAAATTCAAAATGTATTGTGTGCTACAGGATCGGCTCGAACCTCCCCTTCGCATCCCCCTTTTTGACCCCTTTTGTCCCCCCCTTTGTCTCCCCTTAGCCTCCGATCGCTCTCCGCTCATCACGCTCCTCCTCGTTGTTGGCGCAGTTTAAAGGCCTACCAGGCGCGTTACACCACGTCCTGCGAACTAGCTGGGTCACTAGTGCGCACTAAGTATCCTGATATTGGACTGTCCTTTCACCTATGCAGCAATTACTGGTTCTTAAGTATTTTTCTATTAACAGGCAGATTTTATGTGTGAATGAGAGAGAGCATGGTTTATGGTGTGCTTTTAGAATATTGGTAATTAAAATTTGTTTATATTGCTATCTGTCAAAATAAAGAATGTAATATTCATACTTCCTGTCTCTGACCACTCAGTCCTTTTACTTTGGTGCCCAGTTAGAGTGGCTAAATTTTAGTGGGGTTTTGTGAACCCTTAATCAGGTGGTGTTGCATAGAATTTGGGATTGTGGGTAATTTATTGGGGAATTAAGTAGCCTAAGCTATAACGTACCTCTTGGTCACCACATAAAGTTGATCACAAAGCCTCAATCATATAATCTTATCAAATCAAGCTAAGTATTCTCTGGTGAGCAACATCACTTAAACCATCAATCACTCACTTGAAGATGGCAATGAGCAGATTGAGCAGCAGTATGTTAGCGAAGAGCAAGTACACACAGAGCATAAGGATGGTGAGCCACTCTGGAAACGCCGGCGTGTCGCTCTCATTCAACACGGGGCACTTTGGCTTGAGAAGGTCGCTGCCGTTCATACTGCAGGAGCTTATGTCAAACTTGGTGTCTACAAAAAGCAAAATGACAGACTGTATTTATGCAATATATCGACAAAGTATATAGAAAAATCCTCACTGTCGATGTTGCTGGGCATGTCTCCAAATATGGTGAGGTAAGGCTCATAGATGACCCCTCTAAAGATCCAGCCCAGCCGGTCCTCGTTGTGGATGAGGATGCCCTGTTTGGCCACGCCATAGGCCACCACCCAGATACTCAGCATGAACATGAAGAAGAACATGTCCATCATCTACAGCAGACGGTGAGGAGAAGTGAGTCATTATAATATTGTTTGAGATTTGCTTAAACTATTTTAAGGAACTCTTACATCTGATTCACACTGAATGTGGTTCACTATAGACCATGGGCATGAAGAGGGTTATTCTAGAGGTGGAGCATCACCACATGAGAGGAAGAGAAAGATGAAGTAAGATCGACCGATACTATATTTGTTCAACTGAATATTCCACAGTTTAACAAAGCAATAAAGAAATGCTTTGATTGTTTGATACAACTCAATGGTTTAGTTGTTTTTCCTCAGGTTTCATTGCCTGTAATCAGACCCCCATTCAGTGTGAACCAGGCATTGCACACGAGGGTCTCTCCTCACCATCCTTTTGACAATAATAATCTTGGGTCCCAAAGTTCGACTGATTGTGAAGATTGCCATGAGACGCAGACAAAACACAATGAAGTCGATACAGAGAAGAATTTTGCCAGCATAAAACAAAGCATCATTCAACCTAGATGGAGAATGTATTTTCAGATATTAAAAGATAATAATAGAAAATCACATGTCAATACAACACCTACCTGAAGACGAGGCCAATAATGAAAAGGACAATGGACAAAACATCTAATATATTCCACAAGTCATGGATGTACATCCCGGCCTTTTTCCGAAGCCCGTACCCATCAGGGTCATAGAACAGCTGGGAATATATATTGAACATGAGGTATAGAGTTAGATTACATATTGGAAAAATTATAATGCATCAATTTAAATTCAAATTTTTACATTTACAGAATTTACTGGACAGAGTTTACAGAGAATGATTAGCGTGCCGTCAATGGGACAAATCTAAATTGAATGGCATAATTAGGTTCTTCTGACTTTACAGAGGAAGTGAAAACACAGCGTGAATACAAGGGGCCTTTGCACACACCCTTGAGGGACACCAAAAAAGCCTTGATCATGTTCAAGTGATTTAACCCGTTTGCAAATGAGTCAGGGGTTCAGGGACTTGAGAACAGACTTAATGCAGCAGTAAAAGTTGGAAAGTTATGACTTTTCAGACTTTCAAGATCACACAGCATCAAAGTGGTTTCACCTGTCGGATCTCTTCACAGACCAGCGTGAAAAGCCAGACGTAGAGCAGGATCTCCAGAGCCGAAGGGGAGGGCTGGAAGTCCACCATCAGCACCACGGCGAAAAGAGCCAGGAAGGCAAAGTAGGACACAATGTTCATGAAGAACTTGGCCTGAGGGGAGGTGTACAGAGACACCAGGCGCGTCCATCCATTCAAGGACTTTAACTCCAGCTCTTGGGACAATGCACTGTGTAGACAAGGACAACACTGACAACACTGTCAACTTCTTTGCTTGTGATGGAGTAAAACCTACGTACAGGCCCTCAGACTTCATGTGCATTACACTTCCTGTGACCGACTCAATTGACATAATCTCTTCCTTCCGCTCAGCCTCTCTCTGGATTAGTTCATCTTTTCTGCGAAAATAAATAAGATACTCTATTTGAAATGTCAGCAGTGCAAAAGCTAAACACAAAAATAATAGTATTGAGAGAACTTAATACAAATGCACTGTTTATACAAATGTCCACCAGATTCTGACACCAACAACAAAAGTTCACTTGAGGATTTGACAGTAACATTAGGCGACACTTTGGCTGGGATCCTAACTAGTTCTTTCAATATGTACATGACATATTGAAGTTCTTTCAGTCTGGTCACCCCCTCCTCTGCTGTCTCAGGACAAACTCTGACAGAACCCTCCAATCAGGTCTGTTTATTTCAGAAACACATGGTCATATATCATTCAGCCCAACATATGTTATTATTCCTTTTTTTTTTTTTGTCTTAAAAGTACCCATGTTAGGCCGGATTGGTTAATTTGCCTCTCAATCATGTTCATCTGAACTTGGGGAGGTAAAACCAGTGCTCATACTACACGTCTTAATAAGTATTGAAGAAGTGTGTATCTTTGGCTGGACGGGCAAGTCAACTACAGCCAAATACTGGTAGATACTCATTCTGACTTCTCATACATTCCGTCTCAGTAAAATATTTATACCTAGTATATTCTTCTGTAAGTATTACTAATAAACACGTAGGGTGCTATAATGCTATTGGATGTCTCTTGAGACACAACCATTCTCTGTACTTATGGTTGAAGGAGGTTTCGCCAAACCATTATATTGAACCCTTACAACATGGATTTAAATACAAAATAAATCCTTTAAAAAATATTATTTATCGATTTTGTTGACCAAGACCTCATCAACCAATAAATCGACTAAACAACTTAAAGTCTACTTCTCTATTCCATTTATGTGTAGTCTATTTTAAAATGACCATCATGTCTAAGTTGTCTGACTCTGACTGTTCTCGTCTCATGAATAAGTACCTAAAATCCAAGAAGTGCATGTAGATGAGGGGAAAGAATAGGATGCACAGCAGGACTCTCCACACCGGGTTCACCACTGAGAGCTCTCCACACCAGATCTGAGTCAAAAGAGCCTAGACACACAGAGGACGATGGATGAAGAACACCTGATCTGTGTTGGTATGTTTCTGTGCTAATGCTGATTACCTGAACGCCCGATTGAGCCACAAAGTTCTGATTGTTAGCCTCCAGTGCCAATCTCAGACATGTGGTTCTGCCCCAAAATGGTGACACACGCACCAGCAGTTTGTGAGCACGCTCCTCATCACAGGAGTAACACGCGCTGAAGACATCTGACATTCATAAGAAATGCACACACTCATTCATGGATAAAAGCTTTTTATCAATTCATCTTCTTCCATCTATCTTCTGGTGCCAAATTAGTAGGACAGCCATTTTAGCAGGAATACCCAGGGTTTCTTCAACACACTCTCTCCTCCAGCTCATCCAGAGGGAGACAGTAGCCCAAACTACCCAAGCCTCCTGAAATGTTCCTCTCATTGTGGAGGAGTAATAGTTCTACCTCTCCCTGTGTAACAGAGCTCACCTTGCTGTGTGTCTTTCCCTCTCTTATCCCCATTTTACACTACATTACCTGTCCAATAAAGCCCATGTGCCAAAAAACTTTGATTTGTCTCACACTTAGATAGTTCTTAGATAACGGTTCTCTCTTCTTTTTTGTTCTTGCTTTGAATGAGAGATGGGAACACTCAAATTGTCAGAGCCAGAATTGCCTCACTACCCATTAATGAAATTCATCATCAACCACTTGTTTCCAGTATGCTGTCCTTTCGGTCATTACCATAGCTCATGACTATAGGTGAGAGTAGATCGATAGCGTGCCTTCTTTACCACTGCACCGCTCCACTGTAAATCTCACGCTCCAGAAAGGACCACCACCCCTGTTCTGCCTGTACTGCTAGGAAATGCAGAAATGGGTCAACTTTTTTGCTAGTTTTTCTCCAGGAACCATCAGAATCCATCCTTACTTAGCAGTTTGGACCATTTCTATAGCTGAAGTGAAGGTGGTTCTTACCCATGGCATGCTTCTCATACTGTTTGGCTAGCTCTTTCATTTCTTTTGCCTCATCTGCATCTCTGTCTTCTTCTGATAGTTTTTTCAATATCTTACTGGCAGCCAGAGCGGCGGCCATGCAGTCTTGACACTGGAATGGAAAACGAAACATCAAAACAGTGCTGATTGATTCCTAGAACACGCTCTGAATTGTAATCACGTTCTCCCAGGCGATTTCTGCCAGTGCTCTGTTGTTGTGGAGGATGGCCCACAGGAACAGGTCTCGCTCAGGATTTCTGTGCGGATCAGGACGTTCCTCCTTGAAGGTGCTCTGAGATCCCAGACTCTTGGACAGCTGCAAGTGAGACAAAGAGCTTGTAAAACATCTTGTTCAGGGTTAGTCCTTCTAGATTATTAAAGGGGAAATATTATTGAAACTCAACTTTCAACCTTGTTACATGACAAATATCAGTCAATTGTCATTTTTTGAATTATCATGGTATCGCAAATGGTATCGGGAATGGAGCCTGGCTTCAGGTTCAGGGTCTGCTGTCACCCAAACATAATTTTTTTGTATCTGACCTGAATTATAGTTTTGAATAATAACCCCATGTTAGCAATTCGCAAAAATAGGTTAGTAATTGCTTGAGAAAACAAAAATAACCTATTGTTTGTTGTAATTTTTTCTTTTCAACATTAATATAACTTTTAACTGCATTTCAACTTATGTATTGAGTCTGGCCAATGTTAGATGCATTATGCACTGGAAATATAATATTTTGTGTATTGATACGAGAGCTGTGCCATTAGAGAAAACAGCTGGTGGTAACGAGAAATTATATATATATATATATATATATATATATATATATATATATACATATATATGCTTTTTGCCGTCTTGTTTTCAGTATTCTTTCCATCATCTCGCTCCTCTTTAGCTAAAGCGTGCAAGGAGCCTGAGAGGGTCAGCCTGCTTTGGGACGTAGTACCTCGCATGGAGACACATTCTCCTTTCTATTGGCTCAAACATGTATTTTATGTTGCACAACATATCTAAAGATACATTTAATAAGGTCATAACTCATGTAGTTCATGTAGAAACACAGTGGTTTTTATGTACTTGCATGTAGTTTGGTGTACAATTTACTCCTATAGGAGACAAGTTGTGGACAGAAATGTGGCTTACAGAATCAGAGGCTGTGGACAGGTCCAGCTGGGAGACGGTGGCAGAGGCGGGGTAGATGTGGTGGGTGAAGCGCCCCAGCAGACGCCGCACCTCCTCGGACACGTGGTACAGAGAGATGATCTGGCTTTGGGTGGAGACCGCTCGAGGGCGCATCCCAAAGTGTGGTCTCCTGGTGCGCTGTGAGGAGTTGGCGTGTTTGACGAGCCTTCTCAGGAACAGACAGTTAGGCAGCTGCTTGTAGAGCTCACACAGGGTGTCCTCCAGAAGGAAGTCCCACAGGCTGACCCCGTTCTCCAGCAGAAGACTCACAAACTCTGGCTTGTTTCCGACTAGTGCCGAGAACATGGCACTGTGGAGCTGTTTTGACTGCACAAAGTGCAAGAAACCAATTCACATTTATATGGAATTTTGCAAACATCTTCTATGTACTGCAAATTTCAAACAGCAAATACAACAAATAACTCTTCTAATACTTATTAAATCAAATCAAATCAATTTATTTTTGTAAGGCCCAAAATCACAACAACAGTTGCCTCTGAGGGCCACAGGGAGAAATGAATCAACAATGTCTGTGGTGGCGATGAAGTCAGACAATGTCTGTGGTGGCGAGGGACGATGTCCCAGGGTCCTCTATCCTTAGACTCTCCTTCTCGGCCAGGAAAAACTACAAAAAAAACCTCTTTGGGAAAAAAGCGTAGAAACCTGGAGGAGTTCCAGTGAAGGAGAGATCCGACTCTCACAGACGGACAGACGGACACGAGGAGACTGGAGCTGGACCCACTCTTCAGGCAGATGAGGGACATCAAAGAGATCAAATGAAAGCATATGAATGATTTCAGGCTAAGTGATTCTGAGGAACTACTCAAAACCGCATTTTAACTCGAAGCCAATTTGGGTCGTTACATTAGTAAAATTACAGAGGGGCAAAAAGAATATACTCAAGTAAAATGTTTGCGTAAAAAATCAACTACTATAAAAGTATTGAAGAACCCCTCGCTAGAGGAAAACATTGCTCTCCAAAGTGGAGTGCTGTTGTTAAAAAGGGAAAGCGAATGCCAGGAGTGGCTCAAGGGGGAGTGTGCCCTGTTATACCTGGGGCATTCGGCCATCGTGGGCACAGGAAGAGCGAGCTACATAAAGACAGTGACAACTAAGAGTGTTTTCACCTCAAAATTCTTGCCTGAGTTGGATGTACAAACACTAATCGACTATCTCCAAGTTCAGCTTTGCAGTGAGGTTACGTTTTCAGAGCCACATCTAGAAGTAGATTTGCCTCGTTTAAAGTCACAGTTGAGTTCAAAGATGTGGTGGAGATGTACAATCCGGAGGTTTGGCCAGTAAGCACTTGTGCGCATGGGTTTTACGAGCCACTCAGCATGGCTGTTGGTTCAAATGGAGCCAGTGGGGGAGGCTTTTTAGAGGTTTTGAGGTTTTTAGATATGGGGTTAAAATGTGACTCGCTTTTCTCTTTTTTTTGAAGATTTTGTTGCCCGTAAGCTTTATTAGACAGGAGAGGACAATGGGGGATGAGAGAGAAGGGAGGACATGCTGCACTTGGAGCCTGGCATACGTGTGCTGTGACTTAACCACTCCACCACCGGGCAGCAAGTGACTCGTCACTGAATGTTGGAGAGATTGTGGTTGCCAGGAGGCAAACCACTATCATGTGTTCTGGGACTTTCCTGTTGCACCAAAATATTGGACAGAAATGAACAAGGCCTTGGAGAAGGCATTTGTACTATGTACTTGGGCTTCCAGACCCTCAAGACCCCTGCCATGGATACGTTTGGCAGCTGGGAAAAAAGCCATCACAAAAATACAGATGACACAAAAAAGATTAAAATATATATACTATTATATATCCATCAGTGAAGTACTGATGGATATATAATATATATGTATATATATAATATATATGTATATATATTTTAATCTTTTTTCTTTTCTTGAATGCCCTACTTTTCCTAAATTTGCATTTTCAATTTGACCCTCAATTTGTCTTTTGTATAGCCGTCTTGTCCTGCCTTTTGTATTTTATTTTTTAAATGTATTTATTTTAACATTGTTCTTCATATTATTATTATGTTTGTCTGTACATATGAATTGTGTTTGTGGATCACCTGTTGAGTTAATGCGACATACTGTTTTTACAAGAGACATTTCTGATGAAGCAGAGTTGGAAGGATTAAAGTCAGTGGTGTGCGGTCAGTGACTGACCGATAAAATCTAAAATCACTGTGTGTCACAACAATAACTAACTATCCAAATAAGCCCGTTTTCCCCTCTCATCATTGGAAATGATTTATCAAATTGATACAAGAAGGTGTACCAAAATATATTGTGCATAATTTAATGCATTGGTATACACACCAAACTGCAGATTAAGTGGAGAAACTGTGTCTGCAGCATTTAGAGTCAGTAATGGAGTCAGACAGGGAGGAAATCTGCCCCCAGCTTTATTCAATTCGTATTTGGATGCACTGTCAACGAAGCTCAAAGCAACGTAAAACTAGCACTGCTGCCTACAGCAGCTACTCGACTGTTCAGACTCTGGTGTGGAGCAGGATATGGAATATAACGTGACTAAGAGTATGGTCATGGTCTGTAGAACCAGACAAACATATGAAGGATCCTGATTTTTGCCAAATGTAGTGTTGAATGTTACAACCAAAATGAAATATCTTGGGTATATCACTTGGGCATATCATCACTGCAGACATGGCAGATGATGATGATATTTATAGACACTGTAGAATACTGTGTGCTCAGGTAAATACTCTTAGGCATAAGTTTGGTTATGTTCTGCTAAAGTGAATGTGACATTGTTTAAATCATATTGTACAACTTTGTACACGGCCCCCCTCTGGACCAACTGCAAGCGGCTTACAATGTTTTGGGTTTTGAATGCTCATGAGGAAGCTTCGAAGGACAAGTGCAACTGAGATGTTTGTCTCTACATGTGTAAAACTCTACAAGCTGTAAGAACTCTCATGTCTAGTTTCAATACGTCAGAAAATGTAATCCCGTTGTCACTCACACATAACATGTAGTGCAATACAATACAAGTCCAAGATGTGGAAACACTGATACAGCTGTCTTTTTAAGTTTGAGTTTCAGTGAGTTCTAATTTGACCCTGTGAAAATATATTGAAAGACGGCTCAGTTGTGTCAACTCAAAAATCGATTAACATGGGGAGTTCGGCGCCAAACAAAGTTGCAGTACAAATATGACGCTCACTCCAAAAAACAGTTAGCTTGCATAATCGCTGCCCACCTTCCACTGGCTCTCGTCGGTGAAAATCTCGGTTTTGGCGATGTCCACTCTATTCCAGGCCACAGCCAGCTCCAGCTGCCTCTGAGAGTCCTCGCTCACTTTCCCCTCACCTCTCCTGGACGCTGAGGGAGCAATAATGTCCAGTGTAATACCACAAAAGGACCGTGTTTTTTTTGAGACCACCTGATTATAGGATTGTAGTTCCATGAGGCTCTGGGGGACGCTGTAGTGCAAATGTGCAGCGTTAGAGCTAATGAGTGTAGTACTGGGAGTACACAGCTATCTCTTTAGAGTTGTGTGATTAAGAATGAATAAATGAAATAAAATTAGTTTTGTGTCAAATTCCACTGGATTGAAAAGCAGCCATTTGTTGTTTTGGAAGAGGTTTTGGATTCCTTTAACTTTTTAATGAGAACAAATTTTGAATGAAGAATTACTAGATAATTAGACTGGCCAGAGCACTGTTTTGAATGTGATTGAAAAAATATCTATCGGCTTGTTTTTTATTTGACTTAACTAATGATTTTAATGAGCAGGGATAATAAGGCCCTTTTGCATTTGAGATTTGGTAACCATATTTACCATCAACGTCATTTTTCCAACCCCAACTAAGTGCATAATCTTGTCAGCATTTTCCCACAGTTTAAATAATCATTAAGTGCATTCTCTGCTCTTTCCATTGGCTCTAATAACTGCAATGCTTCCTCACTGGAGACCCATTAAACCAGAAGCCTCCTCTGACCTTTGAGTAGTGCTCGCAGAATGGCCACATCCACATCTCCGTCGCTGTCAGCCTTGACCCGAAACACCGTCAGCAGATGTGGCGTCCTGATGATGTCCTGAATCTGAAACGAGTATGTAAGAGTAAAGTATGATGTCTGAAAACTATGAGAGGTGTCTTTTATGTAATACAAATAATAATAGTAAATATTGTTCTCAAATAAGATGAAAATATTGTACATCTAAAAAACATTGCCAAAATCTAAAATATAGTGTCCAAACCAGATTTGGAGAGACTTATCCATGTGTTTGTCTCCAGTAGATTAGACTGTAACGGCCGCTCACTGGTCTCTCCAAACGAGCTGTAAAACAGCTGCAGTACATCCAGAACGCTGCTGCTCGGGTCCTGACTAGAACCAGGAAGTACCATCACATTAGTCCTGTTCTCAGGTCTCTGCACTGCCCCCTGTGGCTCAGAGAAGAGACTTTAAAGCAGCTCTGCTTGTGTACAAGTCTCTCCATGGCCTAGCACCAAAGTACATCTCGGCCATATGAACCATCTCTGATTCTGAGGACCTCAGGGACCCGCCTCCTGCTGGTGCCAGAGTCAGGGCTAAACATGGACCGGCCTCCTGCTGGTGCCAGAGTCAGGACTAAACATGGACCGGCCTCCTGCTGGTGCCAGTCAGGACTAAACATGGACCGGCCTCCTGCTGGTGCCCAGAGTCAGGACTAAACATGGACCGGCCTCCTGCTGGTGCCAGAGTCAGGACTAAACATGGACCGGCCTCCTGCTGGTGTCAGAGTCAGGAATAAACATGGACCGGCCTCCTGCTGGTGCCAGAGTCAGGACTAAACATGGACCGGCTTCCTGCTGGTGCCAGAGTCAGGACTAAACATGGACCGGCCTCCTGCTGGTGCCCAGAGTCAGGACTAAACATGGACCGGCCTCCTGCTGGTGCCAGAGTCAGGACTAAACATGGACCGGCTTCCTGCTGGTGCCAGAGTCAGGACTAAACATGGACCGGCCTCCTGCTGGTGCCCAGAGTCAGGACTAAACATGGACCGGCCTCCTGCTGGTGCCAGAGTCAGGACTAAACATGGACCGGCTTCCTGCTGGTGCCCAGAGTCAGGACTAAACATGGACCGGCCTCCTGCTGGTGCCAGAGTCAGGACTAAACATGGACCGGCTTCCTGCTGGTGCCCAGAGTCAGGACTAAACATGGACCGGGGGCCGGGTCGTGAAGGCAGCAGTCTTAGCAGGGACTCCCAAACGTCCCTCTCCCCAGGCACTTCTTCTAACTCCTCCGGGGGGATCCCGAGCCGTTCCCAGGCCAGCCGAGAGACATAGTCCCTCCAGCGTGTCCTGGGTCTTCCCCGGGATCTCTTCCCAGTGGGACATACCCGAAATACCTCCCCAGGGAGGCGCCCAGGAGGCATCCGGAACAGATGCCCGAGCCACCTCAGCTGGAGGAGCAGTGGCTCTACTCCGAGTTCCTCCCATGTGACTGAGCTCCTCCCCCTAGCCCTCCGGCGGAGGAAACTCATTTCGACCGCTTGTATCCGCGATCTTGTCCTTTCGGTCATTACCCAAAGCTCATGACCATAGGTGAGGGTAGGAACTTAGACCGACCGGTAAATCGAGAGCTTTGCCTTTCGACTCAGGTCCTTCTTTACCACAACGGTCCGATGTAGCGACCGCATCACTGCAGCCGATCTAACTGTCGATCTCACGCTCCATCCTTCCCTCACTCGTGAACAAGACCCCGAGATACTTGAACTCCTCCACTTGGGGAAAGGACTCCCCACCCACCTGGAGAGGGCAAGCCACCTTTTCCCGGTTGAGAACCATGGCCTCGGATTTGGAGGTGCTGATTCTCATCCCAGCTGCAAACCGTCCCAGTGCAGCTGTAGGTCCGGGTTTGATGGAGCCCAAGGAACACATCGTCTGCAAACAGCAGAGATGAGATCCTGTGGTCCCCAAACCGGACACCTTCCAACCCCTGACTATGCCTAGAAATTCTGTCCATTATTGACACTTTGTGCCAGTTTTGTTTAATGTTTTAAAAGGACCAGTAATTACAGAGATATGAACCATGAACCAGGACAAAAAATCTGTAATCTGGCAGTTAAACAGTAAATTGAACTTTAGGATTCTGACCGGTCTCAGCTCAGTTTTCAAAAGTATTTTTGAATGTTGGGATGTCAGCTGAACTCATCTTATAGTACTTTTCAGGGATGGTATGTCTGTATCATGGAAATACAACTTCCGTGCCGCTCGTTGTCAAGTGGATAGCACACATGCCTGCCATGTGGCGCGGGCCACAGCGTTGTGAGTTCATGTCCAATTTCAAACTCACAATTTGCTGCAACTTCCTTACCCATTCTTAACCCCATTTACCCAGTCTATTCTCCTTACCCAGTCTTATCAAACAAAAAAATGCTTTGAATTCATGGACTGAGCTGAAGGTTGGCTGTTTGAATCCTGCTCCCACAGGTGAATACCGCTTTCCCAAGTGTCTGTGCTTTTTGTGCTAATTGGAGGTGAAAAAATAAAAACATAAAACCTGTTTTACCTTCTTGGTCCATTCGATAATCTTGGAGTCAGAGAATGTTTCATATTCCTGACTAAAGAACCTCTTCATGAGCTTCTGGATGAGTTCGATGTTGACCCTGCTCACAGGCAGCTCTGCGACATGGGCCACCACATCTGCTATTCTGCCAGAGCCCTCCAGCACCACACACGGAGTCCCGTTCAGCATGGCATTGTACATGGTCTAAGGATGAGAGAAAAAAGGGTTCCACCCCACAAGTCCGAAGGTTCACAAGTCTGAAGGTTCACTAGTCCGAAGTTGTACTGTGTATAGAAAAATAATAAGGGAACAACTCGAATCCTCCACTCTACACCTTCATTTGATCATAAGTATAGAAATATGCGTGATCCGATCACCGAAGGATTGGTAGTCAAAAAGGAAATTCAGCTTTCGAAGAATGTCTACTGGACAACAGTTAAATCCCGGTGACGATGAAATATCCGCCTTATTGTCAGAAGAATAGACTGGGATCCTGTCGTTCAGTTTTCCTCATCCCGGGTATTGTGCCCATAGCCCAAGCGGAGGAAAACTTAGGACTTGTGAACCTTCGGACTTGTGATCAAATTGGAGATAAGGTTCAAATCAAATCAAATCAATTTATTTTTGTAAGGCCCAAAATCACAACAAAAGTTGCCTCTGAGGGCCACAGGGAGAAATGAATCAACAATGTCTGTGGTGGCGATGAAGTCAGACAATGTCTGTGGTGGTTAGTCTTGTCTGAGACCATACTTTATATCGGCCTGTTAGTGAAACTAACACTTAGTTGGAGAAACAGATTGAATCTTATACAGTTGTTTTTTCATTTTGACTGAGATTTCCGTCATGACTCCGGTCTCAAACTGTCTCAAAGATAGAAAACCTGTTATCAAACAGTAATTTTGCTTACTATATTGATGAATTGTATTTTATATAGCACTGTTTTAAACATAATTTTACATTGCATTATTCATTCACTCCACTCTCTGTGAAGGTAAATTACTGTAGCCACAGTACGCCACCAAATTAATCACTCACACACCCAGATCCATAAGATAAGATGTGAGTGACTGGGTATTGCCCTTCCAAGCACTTAACCAGGCCCTGCCTTGCTTTGCTTCGGACATCGTACAAGGTCGGGCATTGACAAACAGATATGGCTGCACAAGCAAACGTGGCCATACCTGCTCATGATGCACACAACCGGGAGATCTGCAGGGGTCCACAGTGAGCAAAGAGATGTGATGGTCCAATTCTGGGACCCGGTCCAGGCTCTGAGGGTCCCAGAAGTGGACCATTTTCGTAATATTTTCTAGTGAATTTCAAATTTGCAGCAGGGTGAGAGTTACATTGAAGACTGAGCAACCGTGTAGACTGAAGATCTAAACACCAACCACAAACAAACTCACATCTAGAGTTCCAGGTCCTCCGTCTAAAACCACACACACCACAGGGATGGTCACTCCGCTTGCTAAAAGCACACCAAATCAAGATCATTTGAATATTAAAAAATACTAATGTATTTTCAGATTAAGTGAATTACGGTAAGCAGTACATTCTCACCTTGATTGTTGAGCTTTTTTCTAGCAATGCATTTCTCCAGCTGAGCCCTCAGTTTGATCTCACCGCCATACTTTCCATGGGTGCCATCGTCCACCAGCAGGAAATGAGTGTGATTGTGGTCCAAGCAGCACAACTGGCCCTGGTTCTTCACATCAGCATCATAATGTGCTGGGAAACAACCCTAGGGTAAAGCCAGACAGAATCAAAGAAGGATTTACTGCCTTTATCAATGAACTGAATTCACAAACATAGGAACTTTCTTTGGTGATTTGGTGCAACATAAAACAATGAACGATGATAAACCAACCTATATAAAGTCAAAAAGAAAAACAATTGTAAATGTAAACAATTGTAAACTTAAAAAAATATATTGTCCCTTGAGAAAATTGGTCTTGCCTTAAAGCAGAACATTTTTGGTATTTGAAAAAGTTTCCTAAAATTGATTTTAAAACACTCTAGCTTAAATCAATAATCAGTGTAATTTTTTTAAATAAAAATGAACTTAATCACATGAAATGTCTAGCTACATAGTAATAAAAGGGAAGAAAAAACGTTTGCAAACTTACTAAAGCCACTTTACCTGTGGGTTGACCAGCGACTGGCTGTTGTGGAGGATGCCCCATGTAGCCATGCCGATAGCCACAATCTGTCCTCTCGAGCTGCTCAGGGTGTGGTCCCTCACAGCCTGGCCCACATGTTTCATTACCCCGGTGTTAGTGCCTCCTGTCAGGATCCATGCCCCTGTCACAGAAAGAGCCATCAGAGCAGGCTCTGTCAACTGCTAACCCGTTCAGGATCAACGCCTCTGTCACAGAAACACTTATTATTGCGGAAAGACATTCCAAGATAGCGTCACTGACGGACGCTCAGGCATTTTGATGTTTTGTCTGTTTTGGTGCATACATTGTGTGTCAGCGTGCTCTTAAACATCAAAACAACCATCAGAAGAGCTCTTAAATATCAGAACAAACATCAGAAGTGCTCTTAAATATCAAAACAACCATCAGAAGTGCTCTTAAATATCAAAACAACCATCAGAAGTGCTCTTAAACATCAGAACAACCATCAGAAGTGCTCTTAAACATCAAAACAACCATCAGAAGTGCTCTTAAACATCAAAACAACCATCAGAAGTGCTCTTAAACATCAAAACAACCATCAGAAGTGCTCTTAAACATCAAAACAACCATCAGAAGTGCTCTTAAACATCAGAACAACCATCAGAAGTGCTCTTAAACATCAGAACAACCATCAGAAGTGCTCTTAAACATCAGAACATCCATCAGAAGTGCTCTTAAACATCAGAACAACCATCAGAAGAGCTCTTAAATATCAGAACATCCATCAGAAGTGCTCTTAAACATCAAAACAACCATCAGAAGTGCTCTTAAATATCAGAACAACCATCAGAATAGCTCTTAAATATCAGAACATCCATCAGAAGTGCTCTTAAACATCAAAACAACCATCAGAAGAGCTCTTAAATATCAGAACATCCATCAGAAGTGCTCTTAAACATCAAAACAACCATCAGAAGTGCTCTTAAATATCAGAACAACCATCAGAAGTGCTCTTAAACATCAAAACAACCATCAGAAGTGCTCTTAAACATCAGAACAACCATCAGAAGTGCTCTTAAATATCAGAACAACCATCAGAAGTGCTCTTAAACATCAGAACAACCATCAGAAGTGCTCTTAAATATCAGAACAACCATCAGAAGAGCTCTTAAATATCAGAACATCCATCAGAAGTGCTCTTAAACATCAGAACAACCATCAGAAGTGCTCTTAAATATCAGAACAACCATCAGAAGTGCTCTTAAACATCAGAACATCCATCAGAAGTGCTCTTAAACATCAGAACAACCATCAGAAGTGCTCTTAAATATCAGAACAACCATCAGAAGAGCTCTTAAATATCAGAACATCCATCAGAAGTGCTCTTAAACATCAAAACAACCATCAGAAGTGCTCTTAAACATCAGAACAACCATCAGAAGTGCTCTTAAACATCAAAACAACCATCAGAAGTGCTCTTAAACATCAGAACAACCATCAGAAGTGCTCTTAAACATCAGAACAACCACTCTTACAGTTCTAGTCTCAGTCCCAAAATGGACAAAGTGGCGCTGCTGATGAGATGAAACAGAGACTTTTCGTGGTCTGTTTTGTGCGTCACTGAGACATGGCTCAGCGAGGCAGTCCCGGACTGCGCGGTGCATCTGGAGGGATTCCAGCTCCTCCGCGCCAACAGACAAAGGGATCTCTCCGGGGGAAAAACAACAACTGGAGGTGTTTTTGTTTTCATCAACATTGCCTGGTGTTCTGATGTGAGTGTGATCTCTAAACGCTGCTCTCCTGCTCTGGAATATCTCTCCATTAACTGCCATTCTACTCCTCACGTGAGTTCGCTTCAGTTGGGAGGTGACCTTCCCAGACTCCTTGTTTATTATCCTGGGGGAGTTTTAACAGGGAAAATCTGAGCCATGAACTACCAAAGTACAGATTATTACTACAGTTTATTAAAGTCCTGACCAGAGAGCAGAACACGCTGGATCAATGTTACACAACTCTCGCACGCCTTTCGCGTTGTGGCCTGCGCTGCTGTGCACTTTTCAGATCACGCCATGATTCATCTGATCCCCACATACAGACAGACACTGAGGACACTAAGGAGCTGCCACTCATAAAGCCCTGGGCATGATTTCCAGGCAAGGCTCCACCCAGATTAGGGGGGTATTAGATTCAAGTTTATTTCAGTTGCATTGTCTGTGAATGTAGTAAATTTTGCTAGCATATATTGTATTATAATATATATTTTGATGTAAGATAAATCAATTTGAGTAATCCATTGCTATTGTTAGTATTGTATTTTCCATTGCAGAAGGTGCCATGGAGAAATAATGATTGGATCAGGGCACTGCCGGGGCGAACCGAAATGGCGCAGGTCAAAGCTCCAGGTTCAAAAAGAGCTTTACAAAGAGAAGTTGAACATGCACAACCTCATTTTATGTAGAACTAGAGAAAGATATTTTTCTGAAATAATTGGAAGCTGCTGTAAACAACTCGCGTGACCTGTTTGCCACTAGGGATGCAGACCTAAACCCACGTTCAGGTTCCAGTCCGGATTCGAATCCAGAGGTTTAGGTTCAGGTCCGGACCTAATGAGTCCGGCTGAACTCCTGCCATATTTGCATAATGTTATAACAGCGTAACACAAGTTACTTGGCTAAATTAAGTTGAAGACACATGAACAAGGACGACTATCAAACACAAGGCTTAACTGCAGAGTGAAATAAACTCAACTTGTCTGGTTTATTCACTGAAGTTACAACTTACAAATCACAATCTACTAGCTACGAGCTAGCTGCTAAACTATAGCTTAACTAACAGTTAACACACATTCATGTGTTTTACTTGAGGAACAACTTCTGAACAAGAGCATGTTGAGTATTGTTGACAGAGTCAGTCTGGGTCAAGGGTCAAAGCAGCTGTTTCATCTGATACAATGTTTTGCCTTTAGACACATTTACACTCTTTAATGTTGCAGATCCATTAGCATCAAAAATCAGGTAAAAACCTTCAAACAGACAATACACCAGAGTAAATAATTAAGTAACAGAGTAAAATAACAGAGTTACAAAAAATAGCATAAAAGTCAACTTGAATCACTATAAAGCATCAACTTAGCAGTATCAAAAGTAGAATATAAAAATATTTTACACAACAAATCAAAATAATACATCATATTAACAGCATTAAACACCAGACCATATTTAACAACTGTAGAATACAAATACAAAATACTATTACAAAATATAAACTCCAATTAATGGATGCAGCAAGCAATATTACTTTGACTTAGTATTTACTTAATGCCAAATACATCACACCACAACATAACACTTAAGTTATTTCATTCATATTTACACAAAGACCAACGACCCAGACAAGACCACGCTGACCCCGCCCCTTTAACACGCGGCCACGCCCGCAGCACTTAAACCACCACAACATTGCACGGGGCGGCCCCAACTTAAAACAGTTCAAATAAAGCCAGCGATCTTACCGGCTGCCGCTTCAATGTTCACATGTGGATACACGGTTCCGCGCAGCTCAGCACGTATGAGGCGCTCCTGTCTCTCGCATCTTTAAATTTATTTCGCCGGAAGACGCGTGTGTCACTAATTAGGCTCCCGGTGCGCCATTGACAGCGACGCATGGCAGTGTTTACGTCTTTTCCAGCGCAAATTTCGCGATCAATGGAAGGTTTAAGATGGTTTAGATTCTAGAACAAAAAGGATATAGTATCTAAGTGCTATATTTTTTTATGAGTCCAGAACCGAATAACCGGGGTTTCGTTTTTTTTGGACCTGAACCGAAACGTTTTTACAAGTCCAGATCCGGTCTGTCGTAGCGGTACGCATCCCTATTTGCCACAGTAAACAGATTAACAAACCCTCCTTAGAACTAATTTCCACATCCAAGTGTAATGAGTTTGCATTATTCTTTAATGACAAAGTGGCAGGGCATTAACAATGCTATAAATCCCACAATGCTAAAATTACCCAAAAACCACCTAGACACATAGAGCTAACTCACTTTGCACCTGTAACTGACAAAACTGTCCAGGAGATCATCACCAGTCTGAGTTCATCTACATGCTGCCTTGTTGGGTTACCCTCCAGATTTCTAAAGTCTGTGCTGAACAGTTTGTTAGCACCATTCACTCACATAGTTAACCTGTCGCTTCAATCTGGAACATTCCCAATGTCTTTGAAAACTGCGGTCATAAAGCCTCTCCTAAAGAAGAGCAGTCTTGATGCCGCAGTACTGAGTCATTACCGGCCCATCTCTAATCTGACATTTTGGGGCAAAGTCCAGATTTCCTCCTAATAAACAACTCATTTGATGTTTTTCAGTCAGGTTTTCTCTTGTCAAGGCGACAAATGACATCCGCCTGAACACTGACACCGACAAAGCCTCAGTCTTAATTATGTTATCTAAGTGCTGCTTTTGACACTGTTGATCATGGGATCCTCTTACAGAGACTAGAGGACTGGGTGGACATCATTGGAACTGTCCTAAATTGGTTAAGGTCCTATCTGGAAGACAGGAAGTACTTTGTTGAAATTGGTAGCTGTGTCTCAGACCACATGACCCTGACCTGTGGAGTGCCCCAAGGGTCAGTCCTGGGACCCCTTCTGTTCAACCTCTACATGCTGCCATTAGGTCAACTGATATGCTGCGAAAATGTGTCCTATCACAATTATGCAGACGACACTCAGATCTATGTTTCACTGTCAGCAGGTGACTATGGACCAGTAGATTCACTCTGTCACTGCATCCAACAGATCAGTGTGTGGATTCAAAACAACTTTCTCTTTCAGCTGAACTCAGACAAGACTGAAATAATCATCTTTTGGCCACAGAAACAAAGAGAAAGTGTTAGCGGTCACCTCCAGAGTCTCGCTCTAAAACCTACAAACCAAATTAGAAATCTGGGGTAATAATGGACTCAGACTTGAACTTTAATAGCCACGTCAAATCAATAACATCAGCAGCTTTTTACCATCTAAAAAACATTGCCAATATCAAAAATATAATGTCCAAACCAGATTTGGAGAGACTTATCCATGCGTTTGTCTCCAGTAGATTAGACTACTGTAAACGAACTCCAAATGAGCTGTAAAACAGCTGCAGTACATCCAGAACTCTGCTGCTCAGGTCTCTGCACTGCCCCCTGTGGCTCAGAGAATAGACTTTAAAGCAGCTCTGCTTGTGTACAAGTCTCTTCATGGCCTAGCACCAAAGTTCATCTCTGACATGTTGTACGTATGTATGTGCCATATGTCAGGACTAAACATGGGGAATCTGCATTTCAGTTTTATGTTGCTAAAATCTGGAACAGTCTTCCTGAAGATGTGAGACAGGCCTCTACTCTGACAATGTTCAAATCTAAGCTAAAAAACTGTTTTGTTTAACTGTGCATATGACTGAAAGATTTTTTTTTTGCACTCTTCTCTTTCATGTCTTAAACTGTTTTGTGATTTCTGTAATTTCTTTGTGATTTTAATGCATTTTTCCTGCTGTGTGAAGCACTTTGAATTGCCCTGTGTATGAAATGTGACCCACAAATAAACTTGCCTTGCTATTGTTAGTCACCCACCTTTGTCATTATCGCTGGTCTGATCAGCCAGTTTAAATGTTCTCCCTGTAGGTTCTTTGTAAGGTCAATTGGTGTTAATTTTGGGTGTTTGTTGTGTTGACCTCTTTTATGGGCCCACACTATTATTAATATTTTTTGGCTAAATAAAAGCCTAAAATGTTCCTGTTTCTGTTCCTGACCCTCGGTCCCTTACATATGGTGGCAGTGGTGGGATTCAATTTGGTCAAGGACACGTTTTTTTTTTTTTTCAAGAACCTTCAGTATTTTTGGAACTGAGGAATACATTGAAGAGGAAAATGGAGCTGCGAGAAGCATGGGAACCAACAGTGTCAGACCTGGCTGGTGTGTTAGGGAGCGTGGACAACAGGAAAGCAGATTTGAAACTTTACAACAGCAATTTCAGCTTCTCCAGCAAGAAGTGCAGACCCGCTTCACACAAGATTGTGATTATGCAATCCCAAAGCCAGGCAGTGGCTACTTCAGCCACCACAGCACCACAGCACCACAGCACCACAGCACCACAGCCTGAGGACTTCACTACAAGCCTTGTGCTCACAGGTCAGTCAAAAACTTTACAAGAACCAGGGTTGGAAAAAGAAAACCAGTGAAGATGATATTGAACACTATCTTATATAATTTGAGAGAATTGCAGCAGTGTATAGATGGCCTCAAGAAGACTCGGTTTTCCCATCTATTCCCTCTGCTGACTAGTAAAGCTAGGGCTGCTGATGTTCACATGGACATTGATGAGGCTTTTGATTATGAGTATGATATCAATTCAGAAACCTACAGACAAAGGTTCTGGTCTCTCGACGTAGATCCAGGAGAGACTCCAAAATAACTTTATGTAAGGCTTAAAGAATTCTATGGCAAATGGATTCAACCAAAAAATAAAACTGACTGAAATGATAATCATGGAACGAACGATATTTTTTAAGAATGCTGTCTACAGAGCTCCAGGTTTGGATTAAGGAGCACGATTGCAAAATGGCTGCTGAGGCTGCTGCTCTGGCAGAGATGTTTCTGGCTGCATGCAAGGGAAATCAGCCATGGAATAATACAGCACGGAAGGCCAAAACAGAAGCTCGAAAGTTGCTTACACAGCATCACCAGAGGTCAGTACTCAGGACTGGTAAGACTTGCAAAGCAAGTCGAAAGCAAGTCAATTTTAACTGCAAACTCGGCTCCAACAAAATGCCCACCTGCTCTTTGTTTGGACAAGAGAGCCATACGAAGCCAGTTTGTCCCAAAACCAGATGTCTTTTGTGCCATAGCAAACTGCAGAAAAGATAGAAATAAATAGAAAGTGAAAGCATTATTGGACACTGGACGCATATGAAATATGTCCCTAGTTTACCTGATAAGCGTTGGAATAGCTGATTCTGTTTCCAATAGTTCTCGGTGATGATTTGCCAATCTTGTATGACCTGATAAATCCAACAAAAATCTGTAATGTTGTGACGAGGGCCCAGTCTGAATTCAGTTGTGATGATTTGCCTGCTTTCAGTGCTTTACCTTTTTTGATGCAGAGCTGGAGGCAAAATCCGGGAAGTCCAGAAAGCCCCTCAGTCAGAAAAGACAAGAGAAATTCCAACACACTTTTGTCAAGGAGCCAGGTGAGACCTGCTTGTAGACTTTAAACTGCCAAATGAGATTGTTGAAATGCAACAAAGTGATCCAACACCCATCCATCCATCCATCCATTTTCTACCGCTTGTTCCCTTTCGGGGTCGGGATCCAACACTATCAAAATAATTCCTGATGGCTATAAAAAAGAGTCAGAGTTTTGAGTTGAGTTAGCTGAACTGGGATTAAGAGTTATTTCTACAAAATTGCATTCTATATCGACAGCATGGTCAATTCAAACAACTAGTTGTGCCACAAGCTGTCTAAAGCCTCGTACAGACCGAGGTGGCCGAATCGCGCCCGACGCAGAATTTGAGCGCGTTTACATTTGAAAGACAAACGCACCGGACGCGCGTTCTCGACGCCCCGGACTCATGTCCGTAAAATACACTCAGGGTATCCCGGGTCGTGCGTAGCACGTCATCTCTGATTGCCTGCTGCGGCGCATCTGCTGCAGAGAGCTGAACAAATCTGAACATGTCGCGCCGGCTGCTTTGGGCGCTTTGGGCGCCTTATATGCGCGCTCAAAGCGTCGAGAGCGTATGAAAACGCACCAATCGCGCCGCAAAAACGAAGAAATCGCGCCGTAGGAAACGCACTACGTGCTCTACGCATGTTTACATAGACTTTGAATGTAAACTGGACGCTTCGGCAAAACTCTGGCACGCATAAAACCATATTTTTATTGGCCTGGTCTGCATTTAGCTGCTGCCCAATATTTTAGAAGCTCTCCTAAGTGTCATGAATCCTCAATTCACCCTTTGAACTTTTATATGGACATGAGGTGAGAGGCCCATTGACTCTGCTGAAGGAGGCCTGGGAGGGGGGTCAGGGGAGGAGATAGCCCATTAATGTTGACCAGTTGGCACGTCACAGGAGCTTAGAGCCTGGGAACATGTCATTAGTCATGTCATTAGTCACCGACCAGTGACAGCAACTCCTGGCCAAGAGGCAAGGACTAGGGCTGCAACGATTACTCGAGTAAATCGAGAAATTTGATTACAAAAAAGCTTTGATTATTATGTTATTGCCTCGATGATTCGTTTAATTTACATATTTAGTTAAAAACAGGTGAATCTGTGGCGTGCGGAGCAAACGGAAAGACTTGAGGCACTTTCGTTTCCCACGGCGCTCGTTCCTGAAGCATCTAAAGCACAACAGAGAGAGCGGTGTTTTAAACTCCCGAGGGCGACCGGGAAGAGTTTTGTTGTGTGAAAGAACACGTGCCCCGAGCTGCCACTCTAACCACCGCAACGAGCTCTGCGCGCCGCCCACCACAGCCCCCGCGTCCTCGACCCACACTTGCGGTCACCTATAATCCCCAGCACAACAACTCTGCTTCCCAGTCACACTCTAACATTTCAAACATGCCACACTCTCCTCTGCGGCGCCTTGAAACAGCAAATACAACCATGGAAACAGCAGGAGGACCGCGACCATTATAATAATCTGATGTGAAACAGGCAGACAGAGCCAACGCCGCAAAATGACAAAATGACAAATGTAGAGCCACCACTCCAAACACCAGCATCACTGTCCCACCCAAAATGTTTTGCAAACAAATGTCTTATATTTAAGTCAGTCTGGTGACAAGTGAATTAGTCCTTTATATATATATTCTTTATATACAAACAGAACACTTTGGACTGGTGAAGTGAAATGCTGCTGTTTTGGGGACAAACTCATGTGAAATTAAGAATAAAATGTGTTTTTTTTAAGGCAGAAACTCAATTGTTATTACAATTACAATTACAACTATTCCATCCATCCATCCATCTTCTGCCGCTTTATCCGGGGCCAGGTCGCGGGGGCAGCAGTCTGAGCAGGGACTCCCAGACTTCCTTCTCCCCAGACACTTCCTCTAACTCCTCCGGGGGGATCACGAGGCGTTCCCAGGCCAGCCGAGAGACATAGTCTCTCCAGCGTGTCCTGGGTCTTCCCCGGGGCCTCTTCCCGGTGGGACATGCCTGAAACACCTCCCGAGGGAGGCGCCCAGGAGGCATCCGAAACAGATGCCCGAGCCACCTCAGCTGGCTCCTCTCGACGTGGAGGAGCAGCGGCTCTACTCCGAGCTCCCCCCGTGTGGCCGAGCTCCTCACCTTATCTCTAAGGGAGCGCCCAGCCACACGGCGGAGGAAACTCATTTCGACCGCTTGTATCCGCGATCTTGTTCTTTCGGTCACTACTCAAAGCTCATGACCATAGGTGAGGTCAGAACGTAGACCGACCGGTAAATAGAGAGCTTTGCCTTTCGGCTCAGCTCCCTCTTCACCACAACGGTCCGATGCAGCGACTGCATCACTGCAGCCGCTGCACCGATCCGCCTGTCGATCTCACGCTCCATCCTTCCCTCACTCGTGAACAAGACCCCGAGATACTTGAACTCCTCCACTTGGGGCAAGGACACCCCACCCACCTGGAGAGCGCAAGCCACCTTTTTCCGGTCGAGAACCATGGCCTCGGATTTGGAGGTGCTGATTCTCATCCCAGCCGCTTCACACTCGGCTGCAAACCGTCCCAGTGCATGTTGCAGGTCCGGGTTTGATGGAGCCATCAGGACAACATCGTCTGCAAACAGCAGAGATGAGATCCTGTGGTCCCCAAACCGGACACCCTCCGACCCCTGACTGCGCCTAGAAATTCTGTCCATAAAAATTATGAACAGAACCGGTGACAAAGGGCAGCCCTGGCGGAGTCCAACATGCACTGGGAACAGGTCTGACTTACTGCCGGGAATGCGAACACAGCTCCTGCTCCGGTCATACTGGAACCGAACAGCCCTGAGCAAAGGGCCCCGGACCCCGTACTCCCGGAGCACCCCCCAAAGGACACCCCGAGGGACACGGTCGAAAGCCTTCTCCAGATCCACAAAGCACATGTGGACTGGTTGGGCAAACTCCCATGAGCCCTCGAGCACCCGATGGAGGGTATAGAGCTGGTCCAGCTGGTCGTGGAACACTGGACCAGCTCTATTACAACTATTACGTTTGTTAAAAAAAATATTTAAAATGCTTTTAAATGGTTTACGGAATATACAAAAAAATTAACCAATTACTCGATTACTAAAATAATCAATAGCTGCAGCCCTCGCAAGGACCTTTTAAAATGAGCAGAAAACAGGATCCTATCACCTACGAAGAGAATCCTCCATAATATCCTTCTCAATGAATGGGTTCCCGGAGGAAAGAACTTACGACTGACACAAGGTGGCAGAGGTGATGCTCAGCCAAGAAGAGGACGTTGAGGATCAATACCTACCTTCGACTTGAGCCTCCATTCTGGACATAGGGCACCTCACAGAGCAACAACAGTCTCAGGTAAAGCCTCTTATTAATCCGAGAATATTATCTGAATACAAATATGGTGGAGCATACCATTGTGTTGAAACTTGAACCCATACACCGAGGGTATGAGTTACAGGATACCTGAGCACCTTTAAGAAGAATTGAAGAATCACCTGGAATCATTCAACCGTCCAAAAGTGAATGGTGTAACCCAGGGGTGTTGGTTCTTAAGAAAGTACCTAAACTGAATTTTAAAATGTTATTATCCATTCTCACGCGTTGATGACCTGATTGAACAGCTGGGGAAGGCCAAATATCTGACCACCATTGACCTCTGCAAACGTTATTGGCAGGTTCCCCTATCTAAGCAGTCACAGGAGTTGACAGACTCCTGCCATTTGGTCTTAATGGTGCGCTAGCCACCTTCCAAAGATAGATGGACCAGTTACTGAATGGCCACTCTGTCTAGGCGTGTGCTTACCTGGATTACCACCTGGGATGAACATGTGGCGCACCTGAAAGACCAAGAAGCAGCCGAGGTCCTTCCTAGGGATGGCTGGATTCTACCATCGCTTTATACCAAACTTCTCTGCCCAAGCTACGCCACTTACCGATAGGACAGGCTCTCTGCAGCCCAATCAACTCAAGTGGAAAGAGGATGGGGTTGAAGCCTTAAAGGATATTCAGCAAGCATTGAGTGAGGATTCAGTTTTGTGCTGCACTGATTTTGACAAAGACTTTGTTCTGCAGACAGATGCTTTCGACTGCGGCAATGGAGCAGTGCTGTTGCAAGGTCCACCAGACGACTGCCATCCACTTGCATATATCAGTTGCAAGTTCTTCCCTCAGGAAGTACGTTATGCTACTATCGAAAATTAAGCTCTGGCCATTAGAAGCTCTGGCCATTAGATGTAAGTATAATACGCGTCTGGAGAAACCGTTCCCTGACAACAGTTCTTTGTGTGGACAGGGCTCCGGGTTCTTACTCACTACAAGCCCCCACGCTGCTGACAACCGGAAACTGGCTGACCAGCTTGTCTCCTTTTATTCAAGGTTTGATACCTCCCCCCTTTCTCCCTACCTTTGACACCTTTGCCATCCCAACCCAGGCTCTGCTCTTCTCCCTGTACACAATCTGCAGCACCTCCAGCCACAACTCCGTAAAACTGATCAAGTTTGTGGATGACACCACCCTCATCAGGCTCATCTTGGACGGGGACGAGTCTGTCTACAGGAGGAAGGTGGAGTGGCTGGTGTCCTGGTGCAGTGGTAAACACCCAGAAGACAGGGGAGATGATTGTAGACTTCAGAAAAGTCACAGCCTCCCACCCCCCCTCGCCCTGACAGACTCCCCCATCACCACGGTGGACTGTTTTCTGCTTCCCCAGCACCAGCATCACCCAAGACCTTGAGTGGGAGCCCACCATCAGCTCCCACATCAAGAAGGCCCAGCAGAGGATGTACTTCCTGCGGCAGCTGAGGAAAGCCAAGCTGTCAGCAGAGATGATGGTGCAGTTCTACACGGCCATCATTGAGTCCATCCTCACCTCCTCCATCACCGTGTGGTACGCTGGAACCACAGCCAGGGACAAACAGAGACTACAGCGCATTGTATCTCTGCTGAGAAGGTGATCGGCTGCAGACTTCCATCTCTGCAGGACCTGTACGTCTCCAGGGCTCTGGGACGAGCAGCTCAGATCACAGCCGACCCTTCTCACTCTGGACATGGACTATTTGAGCCACTCTTTGAGCCCTCTGCCGTTGGACTCATGAAGCACCTGTCACTTTAATATTCTTGTAAATACCTCCAATCAACTGTTTTGCACTATTGTTCTGATCTTGTTGTTGTACTTATATTATATTTGAATTACTTTTTCCATGCCTTTATTTTATTTTAGCATATTTAGCATATTTAGCACGATCTATACTTTTATACTATTGTTATCATTATTATTATTAGTATTATTAGTATTATTATTATTAATAATAATAGTACTAATATTATTATATTATATGTTTTATGTGGCACCTTGATGCCGAAGCAAGTGCCTAATTTGTGAATTGTTCACCAACAATGGCAATAAAACCGATTCTGATTCTAATGAACAAAAACTAAATTCATAGTGAACAAAAGAATGATTGAAGCAAGTAACTAACCCTAACCTTAAAGTAGTTACTAAGCCTGAATCATGCTTAGTTATAAAGTGGTACCCCATAAGTCTGCCCAAGGTTAGCTGCAGTCATGGATATATTGCAAACTAGTACTAGCTTGCTTACTTAACTTGGGAGTGGATGAATATTTAACCAAACAGTACAAGACTTTCAGTGCTAAATTGATTAAAATGTATAACTTGTTTTCATTTTAGGGCCCTGGTTGGTTCTGGTTTGAGTCCAGTTTAATCATGGTGGGGATTTGGCTTGGTCCTGTTCTCATCTCAGTTTTGATGTGGTGTGTGTAGCTTTAGCTTTCTGGGAAGCCAGCTCACTCTGATCAGCAGATAGACAGTCTATCTCCAGGACAGACTGGAGTGAGAGTGAGATTTTGTCTCCATCGTTTGTCAGGTTTGCAGGAGAGTGTAGAGGAGAGAGGAAGTGTGCTCCTCAGGACAATGTAATCTCATTAAATAACTTTGATATGCCAGCCAGCCCCTCCCACTTTCTCTTCTACTGCAGTAGATTCTGAAACGCATTTACAATCTAACTTTAGATTCTGGCTTAAATGTAGTTTATCTATCGAGCATCGTACAACCACATCTCCTCTTAAACCCACACAGGATGACTTGCTTTGGGTGCGTTGTTATCCAAAAATGATACATCTAATGATATGGCATATTCTTGGTAATGGAGTCAATCCTTTTTACAGTAAGTAAGTAAGTACAATTTGTGTTTGCAGTGTGAGCCACACCTGTGGTCTGGGCCACCTTGATGAGGCCCCTGTGGAACGTTTTCTTGAGGCGTGCCCTCAGGTAGAAGTTCTTGGCTCCTCCGGTGACTGAGATGAGCAGGTTTGGAGGAGAAAGCTTCCATTGCTCTGTCAGTAGCTCATACAGCAGCTCGGGCCGAGTATCAGAGGAAACACGCACATACTGCACACAAATGAACACAGAAATATGACACATTCTGCACACATACAGACCCAGAAATATGACACATTCTGCACACATACAGACCCAGACATATGACACATTCTGCACACATACAGACCCAGACATATGACACATTTTGCACACATACAGACCCAGACATATGACACATTCTGCACACATACAGACCCAGACATATGACACATTCTGCACACATACAGACCCAGACATATGACACATTCTGCACACATACAGACACAGACATATGACACATTCTGCACACATACAGACCCAGACATATGACACATTCTGCACACATACAGACCCAGACATATGACACATTCTGCACACATACAGACCCAGACATATGACACATTCTGCACACATACAGACCCAGACATATGACACATTTTGCACACATACAGACCCAGACATATGACACATTCTGCACACATACAGACCCAGACATATGACACATTCTGCACACATACAGACCCAGACATATGACACATTCTGCACACATACAGACACAGACATATGACACATTCTGCACACATACAGACCCAGACATATGACACATTCTGCACACATACAGACCCAGACATATGACACATTCTGCACACATACAGACCCAGACATATGACACATTCTGCACACATACAGACCCAGACATATGACACATTCTGCACACATACAGACCCAGATATATGACACATTCTGCACACATACAGACCCAGACATATGACACATTCTGCACACATACAGACCCAGACATATGACACATTCTGCACACATACAGACCCAGATATATGACACATTCTGCACACATACAGACCCAGACATATGACACATTCTGCACACATACAGACCCAGACATATGACACATTCTGCACACATACAGACCCAGACATATGACACATTCTGCACACATACAGACTCAGACATATGACACATTCTGCACACATACAGACCCAGACATATGACACATTCTGCACACATACAGACCCAGACATATGACACATTCTGCACACATACAGACCCAGACATATGACACATTCTGCACACATACAGACCCAGACATATGACACATTCTGCACACATACAGACCCAGACATATAACACATTCTGCACACATACAGACCCAGATATATGACACATTCTGCACACATACAGACCCAGACATATGACACATTCTGCACACATACAGACCCAGACATATAACACATTCTGCACACATACAGACCCAGACATATGACACATTCTGCACACATACAGACCCAGACATATGACACATTCTGCACACATACAGACCCAGACATATGACACATTCTGCACACATACAGACCCAGACATATAACACATTCTGCACACATACAGACCCAGATATATGACACATTCTGCACACATACAGACCCAGACATATGACACATTCTGCACACATACAGACCCAGACATATAACACATTCTGCACACATACAGACCCAGATATATGACACATTCTGCACACATACAGACCCAGACATATGACACATTCTGCACACATACAGACCCAGATATATGACACATTCTGCACACATACAGACCCAGACATATGACACATTCTGCACACATACAGACCCAGACATATGACACATTCTGCACACATACAGACCCAGACATATGACACATTCTGCACACATACAGACCCAGACATATGACACATTCTGCACACATACAGACCCAGATATATGACTCGTATTGCACACATAAACACACAAAAATATGACATGTACTGGACACATACAGACTTATAAGTCACCCATTATCTGACTGATAATAATTTTCTTGACTCCTTTTCAATCAGGATTGAGCCAATCACAGTACTGAAACAGCTCTTGTTAAAGTTCTTAGTGACAAACAGATGGATTGGGATAACGGTAAAGTCTCTATTTTAATTTTGCTAGACTTGACAGCTGCATTTGATATGGTCAAACACTCAATTTTGCTATATCGACCGAAATTTTTGTTTTGTTTTTCATCCTCTGTTCTGAGCTGGTCTAGGTCTTACTTTAAAGACTGAGAATATTTAGTGTCAATTGGTGAATGCAGTTCAGACACATTTCAAACAATGTATAGAGTTACGGAAGGTTCAATCCTTGGGTTAGGGTTAGTCTATTTTAGCATATTTTATCTTATTTTATTTAATCTCCATATTATTGTAGAAAAAGATTCAGTTGTAGTGATCTGGAATAATTTTTCGACTCTCATCCAAGAGTTGAATCTTTGGCAGATTGACAATGACTCTTGGATGAGTGTCGAAAGGTGGAGTCCAGATGAAACAACTGAACCTTTTTCTAGAATGGAACACTCCTGGACGAATGAGGGATTACACCGACATGTCTCCATATTATATTGTCAACCAAACTGTTACAGAACTGCAAAATCTCGCGAAAAAAACATTTCGTGCCGCAATGACTTTATCTCTAGACAAGTTCATGAAAAGTTGGTCTATGCATTTATTAAGTAGAGTGGACTATTGTAATAGCCTATTTACAAGTCTCAGAAAATCCTCAATCCGGCAGCTACAACTAATACAAAAGGCCACTGCTAGGGTTGTCACCAAAACAAAAAAAGACACATTACTCAAGTATTACGAATGTTACACTGGCTTTCAGTCCCTCACAGATTTATTTCAAAATTATTTTACTGGTCCAAAAATTGCTAAATGGTAGCGGTCCAAAGAATCTGGCAGACGTGTTGACTCCTTATGGGCCCAGCTGGTACTGGTCTCTTGGTGGTGCCTAAAGATCAAACCAAACATGATGAAACCTCTTTTTTTTATGCCTCCCAGATGTGGAACCCTCTTCCAGAAGATTTACGTTTTGAAATGAGGCCTAATATTTTTAGGTTTAAATTGAATTAAATGATTTCATTTTTTTGCATTGCTTATGTTTAACTTATTAGTTAACGCATGTAGTATGTATTTATTGCATTCATTTAAGGTATTAGTTGTATTTACTGCAAATGTGTAATTTGTGTGAATGTGTCAAAAAAAGTGCTCCACAAATAAAATGGACTTGACACAAATATGACACATACTTCACACATACAGACACATAAATATGACACATACTTCACACATACAGACACAGAAATATGACACATGGTGGTGAAGTCCTAAAACATGATGGTTGCTGGCTTGATCCCAGCTCTAGTGCGTACAGTGAAAACAATTCACTATACAATTGATTTTGTTTTCATCCGATGTAAATACCCATCCAGACGTTACATTATTAGGATTATTAGGAAATGTGCGTTATTTGTATTGTTATTATCCTAAACATCCTCTTGCATACTTTTATTTGAGTCCCTCTGCAGCCGCAGATGTTTCCAGAAGTTTAAGATAAACATTTCACTGCATACAGGATGGTCTCTGACTTCCTGGTCTGATTATACAGGAGAATTAATCTGGCTATGATTTATGGACTTTAAAAACAGCAGAGAAGATTCTCAGAGCAAGGTTAGAGCTATTTTATTGAAGAAACGTGTTTTTGTTAAATGCTACTCCTGGTATGATTTTGATGAGGGAACAATGTTGGAACATGGTTAAAAGCTCAAAATGATATATTATGTGTCATTTAGCTTTATTCTTTAATGTGACGTACGTTTGCATGAAGCAATAAACAATCATATAATTCATGTTTTTATTTTGCTTCTTCATTAAACGTAGGCCGGACGGGAAGTCTTGCCTGAGCACATAACCACACTATGTAATGGTCAGATTTGGGACTGAAGCAAAGAGCTGTGGCTTGTGTGGACGTAGATGATGGAGCTGCACATGTCTGTGCTTCATGTCGCCGTGTTTGTACCTTAGCGTGTTTGTACCTTAGCGTGTTTGTACCTTAGCGTGTTTGTACCTTAGCATGTTTGTACCTTAGCGTGTTTGTACCTTAGCGTGTTTGTACCTTAGCGTGTTTGTACCTTAGAAGCCTTGTGTCCCAGCCCTCCGAAGCAGATGTTGCCAAACGCGTCGGTGCGGCTCTCTTGGACATGTTTGTGCAGGTCCCAGCTCTCCACATCCTCAGCAAGCTTTAGGGCCTCGTCCACATGACTTTTCCTCCTGCGGCCACACTCACACCTGTCGTCACTGTCACACCTGTCACACAGCAGGTACAGTGTTACACTCACACCTGTCGTCACTGTCACACCTGTCACACAGCAGGTACAGTGTTACACTCACACCTGTCGTCACTGTCACACCTGTCACACAGCAGGTACAGTGTTACACTCACACCTGTCGTCACTGTCACACCTGTCACACAGCAGGTACAGTGTTACACTCACACCTGTCGTCACTGTCACACCTGTCACACAGCAGGTACAGTGTTACACTCACACCTGTCGTCACTGTCACACCTGTCACACAGCAGGTACAGTGTTACACTCACACCTGTCGTCACTGTCACACCTGTCACACAGCAGGTACAGTGTTACACTCACACCTGTCGTCACTGTCACACCTGTCACACAGCAGGTACAGTGTTACACTCACACCTGTCGTCACTGTCACACCTGTCACACAGCAGGTACAGTGTTACACTCACACCTGTCGTCACTGTCACACCTGTCACACAGCAGGTACAGTGTTACACTCACACCTGTCGTCACTGTCACACCTGTCACACAGCAGGTACAGTGTTACACTCACACCTGTCGTCACTGTCACACAACAGGTTTTGTGACAAAAAAGAGCCAGATAAAAATGCACTTTACATTAGGATGCAGTTTTTTTTTTTTATAGCTTCAATAGGGAAAGAAATCCCGCACACTGTCTTACTTGCAAAATAAAAGTTTAATAGTGAAGAGGCAACGTTTCGGCAACTGGGCCTTCGTCAGACAAAAAGCTTAAAATAAAAATACTTAATTTTGCATGTAAAATTGTGTACAATGAATGTATTGTGACCTGAATTATCAGGATTATCTATTAATTTTATAATCTGGACGTCCCTAACAAGGCTGTATTCTTGGTTGACTAACGACATGCCCTGTGCATCAATTCATTTATTAAAAGGGGCAACGTTTGGAACCAGTAGAGCTTTCAAAAGTATTTTGTGTCTTTATGTTGCCACACTGAAAACTAATAGTGAATTATGTAAAAATGTCAACTGATTAATCAACTAAATTGCACAAAGTTAATTTATGATGTAAATAAGCATTATAAGAAAGCATTTTTATTAAATGTAAAAATAAATCTATATAATATATTATAAAGCTCATATTCAAGCTAAAATTAGCTTGAATATGAGCTTTATTTTTTGTTTGATCCATCAGATTAAGATAACTCTAAATAATAAATCATATGTAAACTAAAGTACAACTATACATAGTCTATTAAAGGTGCAATATGTAACTTTTATGGTGCTTGTTTCCATGGGAATGTTATTGCTTTGTCAGTTCCACAGTATGGAATGAGCCATCTATCATGAAAAGTGTAACATTCAAGGCAACAACATCTCCATGGAAACAAGCAGGTGTCAAACCACTGCACGAGGGAAATGACATACTGCACCTTTAGCTCTAATCAATGCTGTCAGTGCAAACATAGGCCTAAGTTAGTATCTTTGCCATAAAAATGGATCACGACATTAAAATTGGCCTTGAGTAATTTTATAGTTTACTTTTCTGAGCTTTCTGAGTTTTCTTGAGATTCATTCACGCTTCTTTCATTAATCCTGTTTACAACCTCATCTTCTCTGCTCCTTCTCTGAGCCTCACAAAAAAGATTTTTTACATCATAAATAGAAGTGCTTCATACTGAACATAAGTAGATCCTCATTTTACATTTTGTTCACTGTAAACCACAACATCGATCCAAAAAGGCCCAGTAACTGAAACAGGTCCATTGACTTCCTGTTCAAAACTGTAGAACTGATAAGCCCCGCCTCTTCATAGTGACGTTTCACTCTTAAAAGCAGCAGATTGTCAGCTATGTGTTATACCTGTTTTATTTTTGAAAAGTGGCTACATGTGTCACCTGGAGTCTTAATTTATATACAAATCACAACTAAATACAGGGATGTGGGCGGGGAAAGGGGAGGTGCTAAAACGAGTATCTTCTAAGCACTTGAGCCTCAGTGGCAGGGCAATACAGGATTGACTCAAACATGCAGGAATCATACAAAATACAACTTAGAGTAAACTAATGATGATTAAAACACCGTTGTATCAAGATTTAAAGACCATTCAAGTTGATTTAGAATAACATTAATAACATTTCCCCTTTAAACATGAGTTAAAAAGTCAGGATTAGTTTTTGTACCTGAAACTCTTGAAGTAGCAGCATTCCTTCTTGGATATGTGTCTGTGGATCCAGGCGGAGTAGTTGTGCTTCTGCAGAGAACAAGACTTGGTTAGAGGAGCAGTGGTTGGCTCTAAATCCACCTCCTCCAACTGACCCATGATTCTGCTCTGGACCGGCCAGGAGGAGGCTCTGGACCGGACCAGGTGAGGGGGGAGGAGAATGAGCAAGGAGAGAAGATGAGAGGGGGAAACAGAGAGAGAGAGAAGAGAGGTAAAGGTGGAGAGAAAGAGAGTAGAAAGGAGAGGGGGGAGAAGAGGAAAAGATAGAGAGAGAGAGAGAGAGAGAGAGAGGGTGTGCAGGAGAGACGAAAGAAGAGGACTGAGAAAGGAGAGAGAGGGGGAGGTGGGAGGGAAGAAGAGGGGGACAAAAGAAAGAGTAGACAGAGTAAAGGAGTGAAGACAGGGGAGGTAGTGAAGGGAAAGAAATGGAAGTGGGGGAGAAAAGGAGAGACAAATGGGGGAGAGAGAGGGGAGGAAAGGCATGGGAGGTAGAACGAGGGAAAAAGAGGAGAGAGGAATGGAAAGTAAAAGAGAAGAGTAGAAGAGAAGAGAATATGAATAAGAAGAGAGGAGGAGAGAAGAGAGGAGGAGGAAAAAGGAGAGAGGCAGATAGAGAAAAGTGCAAAAGAGAAGAGAAATATAGAGGAATGAAAGAGACGAGAGTAGAAGGCGAGAGGAGAAGTGGAGGAGCGAGCAAGAAAGGAGAGAGAGGGGTCAGAGAAACATATAGTAGAGGGAGAGGAGAGATAGAATGAGAAAGAGAGGACTGTGCTGACTCACTGACTGCAGCGAGGCCAGAACAGAACCCTGACTGTGGCTGATCGATTGTACAAGATACTGCCAGATCAGATTCAGAGTGCAGTTTGCATGTTCTCCTCGCGGTCAGGCCCAGGTGCTCGTAACCAGAGGTGCTCATGGGTAATCTATTAACCACCACATGCTTAACCAAGTAAAAACATTTTGCCCGATTAACAGTCACGGTTCATTGACTTGAACTGAGACACTTGTAGTACACAATTGTACCACCAGAGAGTGCAAGTGAGGATTATAGGTGCCTTCATTCTGCCTGTTGTGCACAGTTCAAAGACCTGCCTCTGTGGTCTATGATGACCCATGCAGTAAAACAACAGCAACAGCGTTAGTTAACCACCAGAGGCTCCAACTAATGATTAAAGGAAAAAAATTGAAATGTTTATTCCTACTCTTAACTCTTAGTCTGCTGGTCAGTGTAATCCCTCATTCACGTCCAGGAGAAAAGGTGGAAAAGGTTTCCAAGGAGTCGTCAGTGGGTGAGTGCCATTGAGATTAACATATTTTCATATTGGACATTGCACATTAATAACAGCTTCACAACATATTTCAGTAGTTACAGGGTCTAATGAAGCGAAACCGACCAGAAAAAAGGGTTAAAATCACCCGTTTTATGTAAAAATGCTGCTCAGGGGCAACCTAAATAAAACACAACCTGTGACAAAATTCAAACAACAACAATCAAAATCAAACAAACAATCAAAATCAAACAAATCAACAATCAAAATTCCCTTTCCAAACTTTCCCAAAAAAATTAGACCAAACTTACTATAAAGAATTTTTTACTTAGCAACTCTGGTCCTGACCTGAGAAATATAACTGTCTACAACACTGAGCTATGTATTTTATTCCTGCCCTAAAGAGAGGAGTTCTAACCTGAAACTCAAGGTTATCTTATCTTAAACTGCCGTAACTATGTCTGGTTTTATGGTATGGTTATGAATCTGTTATGAATCTGTTTGATCTCATCTTTTTCTGCACTTATCTAACTTCTTTGCATTTCCATGCCATGTTCTCACATTTCTGTATGAAATGTGCTTTAGTTTCAATAATGTTTTATGTATTATGCCCCGGAAGGGTTTAAGAGTTTAAGGGTTTTTCCATAAAAGTTTTATAAGAGCTTCTCTATAAGAGTGTTTTTTATAAGTTATCTGTTCTTAATTATTTACTTCTGTACCTACTTTGTGTTGCAACACTGGAATTTGCCCAATGTGAGACAAATAAAGGCTTATCTTATCTCATCTTATCTTATCTTATTTTATGGTGTTAAATCGTTTGGGTATAATAACTCCTTTAGTTTCTCCAAACCAAAACAATCTTTGAACATATCAAAGCTTTTCACAGGATTATCTTTTACAATACATTTACATAATATCTCTGTTTAGTAAAAAACATTTTTTATTTATTATTTCCTGTGAGGTTGGGTCATTGTTTCTTTTTAATTGCCTGTAGCATTTTAGGATCCTTGTTTTCAGTATGTTTAGCTTACAACAGCTTTAGTTTGTTTCTTTTTGGCTGAGGCGACAGCAATTATCCTGCCCCTCAAAACTGCATTAGCCACATCCCAGAGAATAGGTGGAGAAATTTCACCATTTTCATTTTCCTCTACATAAATCTCAATGTCCTTTTGAGATATTTTTTTTATAAATGAAGGTCATGAGTAGACTAGCATGAAATAACATTCATCAAAGTGAACAAACTTCCATTATTAGTTCATTGACCAGTACAAATCTTCTATCTTTGTGTTTAAAACTCTGTTCAAGATAAGATAAGATAATCCTTTAATATCCACACAAGGGGAAATTTCGTTGTTACAACGCAGAAGATACAGGAGGAAAGGACAGATTATAGGAAGTTTCAAAAAAACACTCTTAATAGAAGAACTCTTATGAACAAAACAAAAAACTCTTATTAAAAAAAATTAATAAAATAGATAAATAAAAATAAAATGATAAAGATAAAAATAAGATAATAATAAAATGATAATAATAGAATAAAGTAAAATAAAGTAAAAATAGCTAGCATAAGACTAGGTAATACTAATAGTAAGTAAGTAAACAAAATAAAGCACTCTTATTTCAGTTGTATGCACATGGAAATGGCCTTAATTGCTAGTGAGTATGACAGTAATTGCACATGAATATGACAGTATTGCACATGGTTAATTCAGTATTGCACATGAATATGACAGTATTGCACATGGTTAAATCAATATTGCACATGTTCAGGGCTACCAGTGTTTGTTATAAAGTCTGACAGAGGCAGAAAGGAAAGACCTGCGAAACCTTTCCTTCACACAGCGAGGGTGGATCAGTCTCTCACTGAAGCTGCTCTCCAGAGCGGACAGTGTCCCACAGGGGGTGAGACTCATGGTCCAGCATAGATGTGAATTTAGCCAGGACCCTTCTGTCCCCCACCTCCTGCACCGAGTCCAGAGCGCAGCCCAGGACGGAGCTGGACTTCTTGATGACTTTGTCCAGCTTCTTCCTCTCCTTCTCTGTGATGCTGCTGCTCCAGCAGGCCACACCTACAGGAGCTGATGCCACCACAGAGTCATAGAAGGTCTTCAGGAGTGGCCCTGTCACTCCTGAAGACCTAAGTCTCCTCAGGAGGTAGAGCCGACTCTGGCTCTTCCTGTACAGTGCGTCTGTGTTATGAGTCCAGTCCAGTTTGTGGTTCAGATGAACACCAGGTACTTGTATGAGTCACTCTCTCAATGTCCCTTCCCTGGATGTTCACTGGTTAGGGGGCAGTGGGGTGGCGTCTGCGGAAGTCCACCACCATCTCCTTTGTCTTCCCCGCGTTGATGAGGAGGTGGTTCCGCTGACACCAGTCCACAAAGTCCTGCGCCAGTCCTCTGTACTCCGCATCATCGTCGTCCGTGATGAGTCCGATGATGGCAGAGTCGTCAGAGAACTTCTGCAGGACACAGCTGTCCGTGTCATGTCTGAAGTCTGCAGTGTAAAGGGTGAAGAGAAAGGGCGCCCCCACACTGCAGGTCCGAGTGTCAGACACACAGTCCCGGGCTCTCACAAACTGGGGTCGGTCCATGAGGTAGTCCAGGATCCACTCTGCCAGGTCATACAGCAACACCAGCCTTCTCCAGCTTGTCCCTCAGGAGCAGCGGCTGATGGTGTTGAAGGCGCTGGAAAGATCAAAGAACAGAATCCTCACAGAGCTGCCAGGCTTTTCGAGGTGAGAGAGAGAGCGGTGCAGCAGGGAGATGAGGCGTCCTCCACTCTGATGCCAGGCCGGTATGCAAACTGCAGTGGGTCCATGGCTGAGCTCACGGTGGAGCGGAGGTGGTCCAGGACCAGCCGCTCCAGTGTCTTCATCAGGTGGGACGTGAGAGTCACCGGTCTGAAGCTGTTGAGGTCTTTGGCGCGCGGTGTCTTAGGCACAGGTACCAGACAGGAGGTCTTCCAGACCTGTGGTACCACCCTCAGCTTCAGGCTCATGTTGAAGACATGCTCCACAACTCCACACAGTTCATCTGCGCAGGACTTAAGGAGCCTGGGGCTGATGCCGTCAGGTCCTGCTGCCTTCCTCACTTTAATCCTCTTCAGCTCTCTCCTCACCTGTGCTGCTGTGACAGTCAGTAGATGGCAGGGGGACTGTGTGCTGGGGGGGATGGGTGAGTCCAGGTGAAGTGGGGAGCTGATGGGCCGGGGCAGAGGTGCGAAGAGGGACGGGGTTGGGCCATTGTCCGGCTGTGGAAGAGAGGGCATGCAGCTGTGCAGGGGGAGGGGTGGGTGACTGATCAAACCTCAAGAAGTGAGTATTTAAATCGTTCACCCACTGTAGATCTCCCTTTGTCTGGGCAGGGTGGGGGGTTTGAAGCCTGAAATGGTTTTCAGGCTTCTCCACACTCTTGTAGCCGGCTTCCGCCTGCCTGATCTTCCTCCTCAGCTCCTTCTGCACAGTCCTCAGGTCCTCCCTGAAGGCTCTCTTCTTCTCCTTCAGCAGAGCCTTCAGTTCACGGTTAATCCATGGCTTGTTGTTTGGAAAACACTGCACCGTCCGGGAGGGAACAGTGTTCTCAAAACAGAAGTTGATGTAGTCCGTGATGCACTCCGTGATGGTGTTCATGTCCTCCCCATGTGGGTCATAAAGCTCAGTCCAGACAGTGGTGCTGAAGCAGTCCCTCAGAGCCTCCTCGCTCTCAGCAGACCACATCCTCACCTCACGGGACATCACAGGCTGCCTGCGCACGATGGATTCATACACAGGCCTCAGATGTACAAGATTGTGGTCCGAGCTGCCCAGGGGAGGGAGGGGGGGGGCAAAGAATAAATCCAGTGTTTTATTGTCTCTGGTGGGGCAGGTAACATTTGAGAACGCAGGCGGAAGTGCGCATGCGCATTCCCCCGTGCGGACTGATACAACACACACGTGCGTTTGTTTATGATCGCATCGCATCTCTCGTCTCCCGTAGATTTCCGTCTCTTATGAGACAGCCCGAACTGTCTTTCTCCGTCCTAATTTTGTCCCGTACAGTGAGGGAACTATTTTATGATAGATCAATGCGCTTAGACACGCGGAAACGTGCTGCTCATGGGACGAGCCACACACGGCTGCAGGTGAGAGGTAGGTGCGTTCTATGATTGATACGTGGCAGGACTAATGGGCAGTCCACGCCACGAGGAAATAAGACTCGTCCATTCAACCTTTAACCGCGGTGTCGATTATTTTTATCACGTTGTTAAACCTGTCTTTCATCCCAAAGCACTGATAAGCACTGCGCAACACATGTGCGTCTTCATATTCAGTGCTCCACATGCGTCTGTTACATAACAAAAGCAAGTCAGTGTCGTTAAACTGCCTTTAACAAGTTGGTTGTTGTTGTTGTTTTATGGCGGTTGGCATCCGAGAGTTGCATTACCGCCAGACTTTATTCCTCAGACGTTTCGTAGTCCTCAGACTCTCGTTGTTGTTGTTGTTGTTGTTGTTGTTGTTTTATGGCGGTTGGCATCCAATTGTTGCATTACCGCCAGACTTTATTCCTCAGACTTTTCGTAGTCCTCAGACTGTCGTAGTCCGTAAAAGAACTCCTTACATTGCTTTGGTGTTCTGTTGTTGTTGTTGTTGTTGTTGTTGTTCTCTGTCGGCGCCACTTAAGTGTCCATGGTACATGCCAGGCTCTATCAGGGTGTCTTCGCAATGTATTCTGGGATTGAAACACACCCAACAGCGTCATCACAACAAGCATGGCGGCGCCCGTGTCCCCCGCATGTTCACCCCGCTCGCCTTCACTATCAAAATAAAGGATAGCGGCGTACAAAAGGTCGATTGAAATATCTTGAAATCGTGAGATTTAGTCTCCCGATCGGGTGGATCGAGATGTTTTCCGTCATTGACTGTTGTAGCCTGACCCCTGGTGGTCACTCCGAGTCAAAAAAGGGCAAAATTTGGATCTTTTATTTTGCCTTCAAAGTAAAAAAAATAAGAATTTGCCTACCGTCCGACTCACTTGAAAAATGTTGGCTCGGGCAGCAAACAGACAATTTATTTGGGGTAGCCTAATAAATTATTTTTGATGTTCTAAGTTGTTTCAATGGGTATAATATCCATTTTTCTTTTCTCATCTGTGTCAGTATCTTTGACCTCCTAATAATATACCATTAACATTAAAATATGCTATTTGTAATTTTTCAGATGCTGTTGTATTAACCATGTCTGTGGGCTCTTTGCCAAAAACATGCAAAGAGCCCACAGACAGATCCAAAAAAGGATCAGAAGATGGAGGGAAAACTATTTTCTAAGTAAAAAAAAAAAAAAAGGACCTCCGGTACGGTTGATTTAACATTTTCACCTGGGTATTTAAAAACTTAAGTTGGAACACACTGGCCAACATTGGAACACACTGGCCCACATTGGAACACACTGGCCCACATTGGAACACACTGGCCCACATTGGAACACACTGGCCCACATTGGAACACACTGGCCCACATTGAGCAAATGTCTCCAGTAAAGTCCAGGACCCTTTCATTGAAACAAAGGGAAAAAGGGGGAACTGCTCAGATTGCTCAGGAATCTGGCTGCATCTGCAAATGCCTTGTCTGGTGTGGTTAATCTTTTTATTTTTCCATCCACATTGAGCCTCAGCATTGCGGGATAAAGAGTGTAATCCACTTTCTTCTCGCTCAGGCGAGATTTCACTGGATCAAAAGTTTTGCACTTGAGTAGTCATTGAAGAATGAGACATGGAGCTTGTTTGGACAAGATGAGGCCCTGACACGCTGTTTATCATTCAAGTTGATCACAGCCATTTTGATTATGGTGAAACTTGTTGCAATTCACCTTATTTCGCCCCGCCCACATTTGCCTCTTTTTGCAACAGATCCGCTCTTCCGTAGTGATGGCACTTCTGGAACTCTCGATTAGCGTTCATTTAAGTGGAAAAAGAGGGAAAGGTAAAAAAAAATGCTATTAAGAGATTGATTTGTGTAAATGTTCAATGTTCATGTGACCAACAAGTTAACAATGCACTAATTCCCTGGACCTGAAAACGACTTTCTAGTCTGTGTAGAACTTATTTTCTCTGGAGGTCGGCCGCTCTGTGTCTACCGTGTACAACCTGAAGAAGGATTACATCGGATGGCGACACTCAGGCCAACGTCCGGACTAAGGTGAATCAAATCTTATCTTTTTAAACAGCTTTACTTGATATTCACCTCTTTGCAGCATTCAACATGTTCATCGCGCCGAGCTTATAAGCACCATTCACGAGTCGCTGAGCCCAGAGCGGGTGTTGCTAATGATGCACTTCCTTCTTCTTGGGCAATAAAAGTGCTGTGGTCTCATTTTCACTGGAATAGATGTTTTTACAATATATCTGCACTGAGACTGCACTGAGACTGAGATGTTTATTGCATGCAAAAACATCAGCTCAATGAACTAGTTCTGTTTGTCATAATTCAAAACTGTGACACATCCCCTTTAGCATAACAAATCCAAATCAACTCTAAGAATATATACGTACAAATACATACATGGACAAACATAGTGTCTGTTCATACAAATAATATGTGGAAAAGTCACAATCACCTGACTTTTAGTGGAGCTGAAGATACATTGGTTCCTCTGGCAGAAGGCTCAAGTGTCCTTGTCCTTGTTCTGGCAGAACGCTCAAGTGTCCTTGTCCTTGTTCTGGCAGAAGGCTCAAGTGTCCTTGTCCTTGTTCTGGCAGAACGCTCAAGTGTCCTTGTCCTGGTTCTGGCAGAACGCTCAAGTGTCCTTGTCCTTGTTCTGGCAGAACGCTCAAGTGTCCTTGTCCTTGTTCTGGCAGAACGCTCAAGTGTCCTTGTCCTTGTTCTGGCAGAACGCTCAAGTGTCCTTGTCCTTGTTCTTGCAGAACGTGCTCCATTTGCACAGAAGGATATCTATGAACAGTTCTAACTGACAAATTCAAACACAGATACTGCAACTTTGTTGTTGTTTCACTGAGAGTTTCACACAACGTGCGCTGCAGTTAGGTCTACTGCAATTTTTTTTTTTGTCTAACAACATTCAGTCTTGAAACGTGAACAACGTCCCACACAAATGTCCCTAAATATGCTTAATTTACTGTAGGCTACCTGTACTTATTTGGAGGTCAATGGTAAAATATGTGGTGGTGATTGGTAAATAATTTAACATCAAAAGGTAATGATTAGTGTACCTCTGACACACACAGGGACAACATCTAAGCCAGGCATGTCCAAACTATGGCCCGGGGGCCAAATGCGGCCCGCAGACTAATTTTTGTTGGCCCTCCGGCTTCCTGCTAAGTTGGTCCAAACAACAACAAAATTCAAGCATTTTTTATGTGATAACAACCCATTATTAATGGTTAATGGGCCTGGGCACCCCTGATCTAAGCCTTAAAGCCATTCATCTCATCTTAACAGATACTGTGTTTTTACTTTTATCCTGCTTTGAGTCCAGTTTAGTCCAGATTTAGAATTAGTTATGTCCTATGCTGGACCATCTTTACGTGTAAATAATGTTACACCGTGGGCACCTGCGGCTTATTGACAGGTGCGGCCTTTATATGTAGCTTTTATTCAGGAGCGCTTTATAGCCTGTATATATTTTTTAACTCTCAACACGTACGTATATTTTTCCTATAGATATTTAATGGACACAGGGATTCTCTTAAATAACAACCTATAATAAAACATTTGCTTGTTCCTGACTGCCGCTGGTGGACTCACCTTTAAGTTGCCGACGATGCGGTCCACGTTGTACTTCTCCTGCATCTTCTCGGTGAAGAGCGCGGCCTGTCTCTGGATGCTACTGGTTTCAGGCAGCATTTCTGAGAGCATGTAAACAGCATGTCTGTGGTGAAGCTCCATGGCGAGCACCACAAGGAAGGACTGTGGACTCCTCTGCTCTTATCTTATCTCATCTGGAGAAGCTGGAGTCTATACCTCACGTGCACGCTGACAGGCTCGTGCACGCTGACAGGCTCGTGCACGCTGAAAGGCTCGTGCACGCTGACAGGCTCGTGCACGCTGACAGTAAAGTGTTAGCGATTCTTGAGAGCTCTCAGAAACACTTAATGTCTGCAGCAGTGAGATCATTAGTCTATCAGGGAGGTCATGTGACAGCACTCAGAGAAAGTGAGAGACAGAGAGGGCACCACAAAGACTGGCTGGTAAATAATACAATATTAAAGCTTTTATAAAGTTGTAGGTCATAAAATCTGTCTGTGGAATCTCCAAGTTCCATTGTAAAAGAAGATAGAAAACAAACCTTTTTGATTATAATAAAGAAGCACCACAGCTGCACTGTTGTCATTATTCATTCACCCCTCTCGGGATGGGTACACCCCAAAACCCACAGGACCTGAACCCTTTGGTCAGGTCCAAATGCTCTGGTATACAAGAGTACTGGTACACTAGAGTACTGTTACACTAGAGTACTGTTACACTAGAGTACTGTTACACTAGAGTACTGGTACACTAGAGTACTGTTACACTAGAGTACTGTTACACTAGAGTACTGGTACACTAGAGTACTGTTACACTAGAGTACTGGTACACTAGAGTACTGGTACACTAGAGTACTGTTACACTAGAGTACTGTTACACTAGAGTACTGGTACACTAGAGTACTGGTACACTAGAGTACTGGTGCACTAGAGTACTGGTACACTAGAGTACTGGTACACTAGAGTACTGTTACACTAGAGTACTGTTACACTAGAGTACTGGTGCACTAGAGTACTGTTACACTAGAGTACTGGTACACTAGAGTACTGTTACACTAGAGTACTGGTACACTAGAGTACTGGTACACTAGAGTACTGTTACACTAGAGTACTGGTACACTAGAGTACTGGTACACTAGAGTACTGGTACACTAGAGTACTGGTGCACTAGAGTACTGGTACACTAGAGTACTGGTACACTAGAGTACTGGTACACTAGAGTACTGGTGCACTAGAGTACTGTTACACTAGAGTACTGGTACACTAGAGTACTGTTACACTAGAGTACTGGTACACTAGAGTACTGGTACACTAGAGTACTGTTACATTAGAGTACTGTTACACTAGAGTACTGGTACACTAGAGTACTGTTACACTAGAGTACTGGTACACTAGAGTACTGTTACACTAGAGTACTGGTACACTAGAGAACTGTTACACTAGAGTACTGGTACACTAGAGTACTGGTACACTAGAGTACTGTTACACTAGAGTACTGTTACACTAGAGTACTGGTATACAAGAGTACTGGTACACTAGAGTACTGTTACACTAGAGTACTGGTACACTAGAGTACTGGTACACTAGAGTACTGGTACACTAGAGTACTGGTAAACAAGAGTACTGTTACACTAGAGTACTGTTACACTAGAGTACTGGTACACAAGAGTACTGGTACACTAGAGTACTGGTACACAAGAGTACTGTAGAATACTGGTACACTAGAGTACTGGTGCACTAGAGTACTGGTACACTAGAGTACTGGTACACAAGAGTACTGGTGCACTAGAGTATTGGTGCACTAGAGTACTGGTACACTAGAGTACTGGTGCACTAGAGTACTGGTGCACTAGAGTACTGGTGCACTAGAGTACTGGTACACTAGAGTACTGTTACACTAGAGTACTGGTACACAAGAGTACTGTAGAATACTGGTACACTAGAGTACTGGTGCACTAGAGTACTGGTACACTAGAGTACTGGTACACAAGAGTACTGGTACACTAGAGTACTGGTACACTAGAGTACTGGTACACTAGAGTACTGGTACACAAGAGTACTGGTGCACTAGAGTACTGGTACACAAGAGTACTGGTGCACTAGAGTACTGGTACACTAGATTAGTGGTACACTAGAGTACTGGTGCACTAGAGTACTGGTGCACTAGAGTACTGGTACACTAGAGTACTGTTACACTAGAGTACTGGTACACAAGAGTACTGTAGAATACTGGTACACTAGAGTACTGGTGCACTAGAGTACTGGTACACTAGAGTACTGGTACACTAGAGTACTGTTACACTAGAGTACTGGTACACTAGAGTACTGGTGCACAAAAGTACTGGTACACTAGAGTGCTGGTACACTAGAGTACTGGTACACTAGAGTACTGGTACACTAGAGTACTGGTACACAAGAGTACTGGTACACTAGAGTACTGGTACACTAGAGTACTGGTACACAAGAGTACTGGTGCACTAGAGTACTGGTGCACTAGAGTACTGGTGCACTAGAGTACTGGTACAATAGAGTACTGTAGAGTACTGGTACACTACAGTACTGTAGAGTACTGGTACACTAGAGTACTGGTACACTAGATTACTGGTACACTAGAGTACTGGTGCACTAGAGTACTTGTACACTAGAGTACTGTAGAGTACTGGTACACTACAGTACTGTAGAGTACTGGTACACTAGAGTACTGGTACACTAGATTACTGGTACAATAGATTACTGGTACACTAGAGTACTGGTACACTAGAGTACTGGTGCACTAGAGTATTGGTGCACTAGAGTACTGGTACACTAGAGTACTGGTACACTAGAGTACTGTAGAGTACTGGTACACTAGAGTACTGGTGCACTAGAGTACTGGTACACTAGAGTACTGTAGAGTACTGGTACACTAGAGTACTGGTACACTAGAGTACTGTAGAGTACTGGTACACTAGAGTACTGGTACACTAGAGTACTGTAGAGTACTGGTACACAAGAGTACTGGTGCACTAGAGTACTGGTACACTAGAGTACTGTAGAGTACTGGTACACTAGAGTACTGGTGCACTAGAGTACTGGTACACTAGAGTACTGTAGAGTACTGGTACACTAGAGTACTGGTGCACTAGAGTACTGGTACACTAGAGTACTGTAGAGTACTGGTACACTAGAGTACTGGTACACTAGAGTACTGGTACACTAGAGTACTGTAGAGTACTGGTACACTAGAGTACTGGTACACTAGAGTACTGGTACACAAGAGTACTGTAGAATACTGGTACACTAGAGTACTGGTACACTAGAGTACTGGTGCACTAGAGTACTGTAGAGTACTGGTACACTAGAGTACTGGTACACTAGAGTACTGGTGCACTAGAGTACTGGCGCCTGGGTGAGGAGGGTAGGCAAAACATGCAAAGGTTTTTACTTTTCTAACTTCTAAACTTTCTCACAGTGCTGGACTGACACAGCAGCTAAAATATTAGGCTATAAATCGTATAGAAGTTGTTCATGCTTCATACTAAATATAATATAAATACTGCTACCTACTACTACAAGAACTATTAGAAATATGCCCATCATAAAGATTGCAAGTGCTACAACAACACATACTACAAGAACTACAATTACTACTACAGAAAATACTACTACTAAAGCAAATTACTGCTACAACTACTACTACTACGACTACTACTACTACTACTACTACTACAAATACTACAAATGCTACTAATACTAATGCTACCATAACTACTAAAAATACAACTACCACAAATATGACTAATAGTACTGTTTGGAGTTGCATTATTGGCAGTAGTAGTAATTGTAGTTGTAGTAGTAATTTATGTAGTAGTAGTAGTAGTTGTATTTTTAGTAGTTGTAGGTGTATTATTAGATTGTGTCTTGAGTTTGCCTGCGTGTTTAGTACATACAATCAGTTGGACTGATTTAAAAAGGATTTAAAAAGGAGTTGGACTCCGAAAACACGTTAACCTTTGTGGCTGGTACTCTAGTGTACCAGTACTCTAGTGTACCAGTACTCTAGTGTAACAGTACTCTAGTGTAACAGTACTCTAGTGTACCAGTACTCTAGTGTACCAGTACTCTAGTGTACCAGTACTCTAGTGTAACAGTACTCTAGTGTACCAGTACTCTAGTGTAACAGTACTCTAGTGTACCAGTACTCTAGTGTAACAGTACTCTAGTGTACCAGTACTCTTGTATACCAGAGCATTTGGACCTGACCAAAGGGTTCAGGTCCTGTGGGTTTTGGGGTGTACCCATCCCGAGAGGGGTGAATGAATAATGACAACAGTGCAGCTGTGGTGCTTAGAGTTTAGAGTACTCTGGTGTTTAGAGTTTGAGTGCGTGTTTAGAGTTTGAGTGCGTGTTTAGAGTTTGAGTGCGTGTTTAGTGTTTGAGTGCGTGTTTAGAGTTTGCGTCAAGTTTAGAGTTTTAGTGCGTGTTTAGAGTTTGAGTGCGTGTTTTGAGTTTGAGTGCGTGTTTAGAGTTTGAGTGCGTGTTTTGAGTTTGAGTGCGTGTTTAGAGTTTGAGTGCGTGTTTAGAGTTTGAGTGCGTGTTTAGAGTTTGAGTGCGTGTTTAGAGTTTGAGTGCGTGTTTAGAGTTTGAGTGCGTGTTTAGAGTTTGAGTGCGTGTTTAGAGTTTGAGTGCTGTTTAGACTTGAGTGCGTGTTTAGAGTTTGAGTGCGTGTTTAGAGTTTGAGTGCGTGTTTAGAGTTTGAGTGCGTGTTTAGAGTTTGCGTGCGTGTTTAGAGTTTGAGTGCGTGTTTAGAGTTTGAGTGCGTGTTTAGAGTTTGAGTGCGTGTTTAGAGTTTGAGTGCGTGTGTGTTTAGAGTTTGAGTGCGTGTTTAGAGTTTGAGTGCGTGTTTAGAGTTTGAGTGCGTGTGTTTTAGAGTTTGAGTGTGTGTTTAGAGTTTGAGTGCGTGTTTAGAGTTTGAGTGCGTGTTTAGAGTTTGAGTGCGTGTGTGTTTAGAGTTTGAGTGCGTGTTTAGAGTTTGAGTGCGTGTTTAGAGTTTGAGTGCGTGTTTAGAGTTTGAGTGCGTGTTTAGTGTTTGAGTGCGTGTTTAGAGTTTGAGTGCGTGTTTAGAGTTTGAGTGCGTGTTTAGAGTTTGAGTGCGTGTTTAGAGTTTGAGTGCATGTTTAGAGTGCGTGTTTAGAGTTTGAGTGCGTGTTTAGAGTTTGAGTGCGTGTTTAGAGTGCGTGTTTAGAGTTTGAGTGCGTGTTTAGAGTTTGAGTGCGTGTTTAGAGTTTGAGTGCGTGTTTAGAGTTTGAATGCGTGTTTTGAGTTTGAGTGCGTGTTTAGAGTTTGAGTGCGTGTTTAGAGTTTGAGTGCGTGTTTAGAGTTTGAGTGCGTGTTTAGAGTTTGCGTGTGTGTTTAGAGTTTGAGTGCGTGTTTAGAGTTTGCGTGCGTGTTTAGAGTTTGCGTGCGTGTTTAGAGTTTGCGTGCGTGTTTAGAGTTTGAGTGCGTGTTTAGAGTTTGAGTGCGTGTTTAGAGTTTGCGTGCGTGTTTAGAGTTTGCGTGCGTGTTTAGAGTTTGAGTGCGTGTTTAGAGTTTGAGTGCGTGTTTAGAGTTTGAGTGCGTGTTTAGAGTTTGAGTGCGTGTTTAGAGTTTGAGTGCGTGTTTAGAGTTTGAGTGCGTGTTTAGAGTTTGAGTGCGTGTTTAGAGTTTGAGTGCGTGTTTAGAGTTTGAGTGCGTGTTTAGTGTTTGAGTGCGTATTTAGAGTTTGCGTGCGTGTTTAGAGTTTGCGTGCGTGTTTAGTGTTTGAGTGCGTGTTTAGTGTTTGAGTGCGTGTTTAGAGTTTGAGTGCGTGTTCAGAGTTTGAGTGCGTGTTTAGAGTTTGAGTGCGTGTTTAGAGTTTGAGTGCGTGTTTAGAGTTTGAGTGCGTGTTTAGAGTTTGCGTGCGTGTTTAGAGTTTGAGTGCGTGTTTAGAGTTTGAGTGCGTGTTTAGAGTTTGCGTGCGTGTTTAGAGTTTGAGTGCGTGTTTAGAGTTTGAGTGCGTGTTTAGAGTTTGAGTGCGTGTTTAGAGTTTGAGTGCGTGTTTAGAGTTTGAGTGCGTGTTTAGAGTTTGAGTGCGTGTTTAGAGTTTGAGTGCTTGTTTAGAGTTTGCGTGTGTGTTTAGAGTTTGCGTCAAGTTTAGAGTTTGAGTGCGTGTTTTGAGTTTGAGTGCGTGTTTAGAGTTTGAGTGCGTGTTTAGAGTTTGAGTGCGTGTTTAGAGTTTGAGTGCGTGTTTAGAGTTTGAGTGCGTGTTTAGAGTTTGAGTGCGTGTTTAGAGTTTGAGTGCGTATTTAGAGTTTGCGTGCGTGTTTAGTGTTTAGAGATTGCGTGCGTGTTTAGAGTTTGAGTGCGTGTTTAGAGTTTGCGTGCGTGTTTAGAGTTTGAGTGCGTGTTTAGAGTTTGAGTGCGTGTTTAGAGTTTGAGTGCGTGTTTTGAGTTTGAGTGCGTGTTTAGAGTTTGAGTGCGTGTTTAGAGTTTGAGTGTGTGTTTAGAGTTTGAGTGCGTGTTTAGAGTTTGAGTGCGTGTTTAGAGTTTGAGTGCGTGTTTAGAGTTTGAGTGCGTGTTTAGAGTTTGAGTGTGTGTTTAGAGTTTTAGTGCGTGTTTAGAGTTTGAGTGCGTGTTTAGAGTTTGAGTGCGTGTTTAGAGTTTGAGTGCTTGTTTAGAGTTTGCGTGTGTGTTTAGAGTTTGAGTGTGTGTTTAGAGTTTTAGTGCGTGTTTAGAGTTTGAGTGCGTGTTTAGAGTTTGAGTGCGTGTTTAGAGTTTGAGTGCTTGTTTAGAGTTTGCGTGTGTGTTTAGAGTTTGCGTCAAGTTTAGAGTTTGAGTGCGTGTTTTGAGTTTGAGTGCGTGTTTAGAGTTTGAGTGCGTGTTTAGAGTTTGAGTGCGTGTTTAGAGTTTGAGTGCGTGTTTAGAGTTTGCGTGCGTGTTTAGAGTTTGAGTGCGTGTTTAGAGTTTGAGTGCGTGTTTAGAGTTTGAGTGCGTGTTTAGAGTTTGAGTGCGTGTTTAGAGTTTGAGTGCGTGTTTAGAGTTTGAGTGCGTGTTTAGAGTTTGCGTGCGTGTTTAGAGTTTGAGTGCGTGTTTAGAGTTTGAGTGCGTGTTTAGAGTTTGAGTGCGTGTTTAGAGTTTGAGTGCGTGTTTAGAGTTTGAGTGCGTGTTTAGAGTTTGAGTGCGTGTTTAGAGTTTGAGTGCGTGTGTGTTTAGAGTTTGAGTGTGTGTTTAGAGTTTGAGTGCGTGTTTAGAGTTTGAGTGTGTGTTTAGAGTTTGCGTGCGTGTTTAGAGTTTGAGTGCGTGTTTAGAGTTTGAGTGCGTGTGTGTTTAGAGTTTGAGTGCGTGTTTAGAGTTTGAGTGCGTGTGTGTTTAGGGTTTGAGTGCGTGTTTAGAGTTTGAATGCGTGTTTTGAGTTTGAGTGCGTGTTTAGAGTTTGAGTGCGTGTTTAGAGTTTGAGTGCGTGTTTAGAGTTTGAGTGCGTGTTTAGAGTTTGAGTGCGTGTTTAGAGTTTGAGTGCGTGTTTTGAGTTTGAGTGCGTGTTTAGAGTTTGAGTGCGTGTTTAGAGTTTGAGTGCGTGTTTAGAGTTTGAGTGCGTGTTTAGAGTTTGAGTGCGTGTTTAGAGTGTGAGTGCGTGTTTAGAGTTTGCGTGCGTGTTTAGAGTTTGCGTGCGTGTTCAGAGTTTGAGTGCGTGTTTAGAGTTTGAGTGCGTGTTTAGAGTTTGAGTGCGTGTTTAGAGTGTGAGTGCGTGTTTAGAGTTTGAGTGCGTGTTTAGAGTTTGAGTGCGTGTTTAGAGTTTGAGTGCGTGTTTAGAGTTTGAGTGCGTGTTTAGAGTTTGCGTCAAGTTTAGAGTTTGAGTGCGTGTTTAGAGTTTGAGTGCGTGTTTAGAGTTTGCGTCAAGTTTAGAGTTTGAGTGCGTGTTTAGAGTTTGAGTGCGTGTTTAGAGTTTGAGTGCGTGTTTAGAGTTTGAGTGCGTGTTTAGAGTTTGAGTGCGTGTTTTGAGTTTGAGTGCGTGTTTAGAGTTTGCGTGCGTGTTTAGAGTTTGAGTGCGTGTTTAGAGTTTGAGTGCGTGTTTAGAGTTTGAGTGCGTGCTTAGAGTTTGAGTGCGTGTTTAGAGTTTGCGTGCGTGTTTAGAATTTGAGTGCGTGTTTAGAGTTTGAGTGCGTGTTTAGAGTTTGAGTGCGTGTTTAGAGTTTGAGTGCGTGTTTAGAGTTTGAGTGCGTGTTTAGAGTTTGAGTGCGTGTTTAGAGTTTGAGTGTGTGTTTAGAGTTTGAGTGCTTGTTTAGAGTTTGAGTGTGTGTTTAGAGTTTGAGTGCGTGTTTAGAGTTTGAGTGCGTGTTTAGTGTTTGAGTGCGTGTTTAGAGTTTGCGTGCGTGTTTAGAGTTTGAGTGCGTGTTTAGAGTTTGAGTGCGTGTTTAGAGTTTGAGTGCGTGTTTAGAGTTTGAGTGCGTGTTTAGAGTTTGCGTGCGTGTTTAGAGTTTGAGTGCGTGTTTAGAGTTTGCGTGCGTGTTTAGAGTTTGAGTGCGTGTTTAGAGTTTGAGTGCGTGTTTAGAGTTTGAGTGCTTGTTTAGAGTTTGCGTGTGTGTTTAGAGTTTGCGTCAAGTTTAGAGTTTGAGTGCGTGTTTTGAGTTTGAGTGCGTGTTTAGAGTTTGAGTGCGTGTTTAGAGTTTGAGTGCGTGTTTAGAGTTTGAGTGCGTGTTTAGAGTTTGAGTGCGTGTTTAGAGTTTGAGTGCTTGTTTAGAGTTTGCGTGTGTGTTTAGAGTTTGAGTGCGTGTTTAGAGTTTGAGTGCGTGTTTAGAGTTTGCGTGCGTGTTTAGAGTTTGAGTGCGTGTTTAGAGTTTGAGTGCGTGTTTAGAGTTTGAGTGCGTGTTTAGAGTTTGAGTGCGTGTGTGTTTAGAGTTTGAGTGCGTGTTTAGAGTTTGAGTGCGTGTTTAGAGTTTGAGTGCGTGTGTTTTAGAGTTTGAGTGTGTGTTTAGAGTTTGAGTGCGTGTTTAGAGTTTGAGTGCGTGTTTAGAGTTTGAGTGCGTGTGTGTTTAGAGTTTGAGTGCGTGTTTAGAGTTTGAGTGCGTGTTTAGAGTTTGTGTGCGTGTTTAGAGTTTGAGTGCGTGTTTAGAGTTTGAGTGCGTGTTTAGAGTTTGAGTGCGTGTTTAGTGTTTGAGTGCGTGTTTAGAGTTTGAGTGCGTGTTTAGAGTTTGAGTGCGTGTTTAGAGTTTGAGTGCGTGTTTAGAGTTTGAGTGCATGTTTAGAGTGCGTGTTTAGAGTTTGAGTGCGTGTTTAGAGTTTGAGTGCGTGTTTAGAGTGCGTGTTTAGAGTTTGAGTGCGTGTTTAGAGTTTGAGTGCGTGTTTAGAGTTTGAATGCGTGTTTTGAGTTTGAGTGCGTGTTTAGAGTTTGAGTGCGTGTTTAGAGTTTGAGTGCGTGTTTAGAGTTTGAGTGCGTGTTTAGAGTTTGCGTGTGTGTTTAGAGTTTGAGTGCGTGTTTAGAGTTTGCGTGCGTGTTTAGAGTTTGCGTGCGTGTTTAGAGTTTGCGTGCGTGTTTAGAGTTTGCGTGCGTGTTTAGAGTTTGAGTGCGTGTTTAGAGTTTGCGTGCGTGTTTAGAGTTTGAGTGCGTGTTTAGAGTTTGAGTGCGTGTTTAGAGTTTGAGTGCGTGTTTAGAGTTTGAGTGCGTGTTTTGAGTTTGAGTGCGTGTTTAGAGTTTGAGTGCGTGTTTAGAGTTTGAGTGCGTGTTTAGAGTTTGAGTGCGTGTTTAGAGTTTGAGTGCGTGTTTAGAGTTTGAGTGTGTGTTTAGAGTTTTAGTGCGTGTTTAGAGTTTGAGTGCGTGTTTAGAGTTTGAGTGCGTGTTTAGAGTTTGAGTGCTTGTTTAGAGTTTGCGTGTGTGTTTAGAGTTTGCGTCAAGTTTAGAGTTTGAGTGCGTGTTTTGAGTTTGAGTGCGTGTTTAGAGTTTGAGTGCGTGTTTAGAGTTTGAGTGCGTGTTTAGAGTTTGAGTGCGTGTTTAGAGTTTGCGTGCGTGTTTAGAGTTTGAGTGCGTGTTTAGAGTTTGAGTGCGTGTTTAGAGTTTGAGTGCGTGTTTAGAGTTTGAGTGCGTGTTTAGAGTTTGAGTGCGTGTTTAGAGTTTGAGTGCGTGTTTAGAGTTTGCGTGCGTGTTTAGAGTTTGAGTGCGTGTTTAGAGTTTGAGTGCGTGTTTAGAGTTTGAGTGCGTGTTTAGAGTTTGAGTGCGTGTTTAGAGTTTGAGTGCGTGTTTAGAGTTTGAGTGCGTGTGTGTTTAGAGTTTGAGTGTGTGTTTAGAGTTTGAGTGCGTGTTTAGAGTTTGAGTGTGTGTTTAGAGTTTGCGTGCGTGTTTAGAGTTTGAGTGCGTGTTTAGAGTTTGAGTGCGTGTGTGTTTAGAGTTTGAGTGCGTGTTTAGAGTTTGAGTGCGTGTGTGTTTAGGGTTTGAGTGCGTGTTTAGAGTTTGAATGCGTGTTTTGAGTTTGAGTGCGTGTTTAGAGTTTGAGTGCGTGTTTAGAGTTTGAGTGCGTGTTTAGAGTTTGAGTGCGTGTTTAGAGTTTGAGTGCGTGTTTAGAGTTTGAGTGCGTGTTTTGAGTTTGAGTGCGTGTTTAGAGTTTGAGTGCGTGTTTAGAGTTTGAGTGCGTGTTTAGAGTTTGAGTGCGTGTTTAGAGTTTGAGTGCGTGTTTAGAGTGTGAGTGCGTGTTTAGAGTTTGCGTGCGTGTTTAGAGTTTGCGTGCGTGTTCAGAGTTTGAGTGCGTGTTTAGAGTTTGAGTGCGTGTTTAGAGTTTGAGTGCGTGTTTAGAGTGTGAGTGCGTGTTTAGAGTTTGAGTGCGTGTTTAGAGTTTGAGTGCGTGTTTAGAGTTTGAGTGCGTGTTTAGAGTTTGAGTGCGTGTTTAGAGTTTGCGTCAAGTTTAGAGTTTGAGTGCGTGTTTAGAGTTTGAGTGCGTGTTTAGAGTTTGCGTCAAGTTTAGAGTTTGAGTGCGTGTTTAGAGTTTGAGTGCGTGTTTAGAGTTTGAGTGCGTGTTTAGAGTTTGAGTGCGTGTTTAGAGTTTGAGTGCGTGTTTAGTGTTTGAGTGCGTGTTTAGAGTTTGAGTGCGTGTTTAGAGTTTGAGTGCGTGTTTAGAGTTTGCGTCAAGTTTAGAGTTTGAGTGCGTGTTTAGAGTTTGAGTGCGTGTTTTGAGTTTGAGTGCGTGTTTAGAGTTTGCGTGCGTGTTTAGAGTTTGAGTGCGTGTTTAGAGTTTGAGTGCGTGTTTAGAGTTTGAGTGCGTGTTTAGAGTTTGCGTGCGTGTTTAGAATTTGAGTGCGTGTTTAGAGTTTGAGTGCGTGTTTAGAGTTTGAGTGCGTGTTTAGAGTTTGAGTGCGTGTTTAGAGTTTGAGTGCGTGTTTAGAGTTTGAGTGCATGTTTAGAGTTTGAGTGTGTGTTTAGAGTTTGAGTGCTTGTTTAGAGTTTGAGTGTGTGTTTAGAGTTTGAGTGCGTGTTTAGAGTTTGAGTGCGTGTTTAGTGTTTGAGTGCGTGTTTAGAGTTTGCGTGCGTGTTTAGAGTTTGAGTGCGTGTTTAGAGTTTGAGTGCGTGTTTAGAGTTTGAGTGCGTGTTTAGAGTTTGAGTGCGTGTTTAGAGTTTGCGTGCGTGTTTAGAGTTTGAGTGCGTGTTTAGAGTTTGCGTGCGTGTTTAGAGTTTGAGTGCGTGTTTAGAGTTTGAGTGCGTGTTTAGAGTTTGAGTGCTTGTTTAGAGTTTGCGTGTGTGTTTAGAGTTTGCGTCAAGTTTAGAGTTTGAGTGCGTGTTTTGAGTTTGAGTGCGTGTTTAGAGTTTGAGTGCGTGTTTAGAGTTTGAGTGCGTGTTTAGAGTTTGAGTGCGTGTTTAGAGTTTGAGTGCTTGTTTAGAGTTTGCGTGTGTGTTTAGAGTTTGAGTGCGTGTTTAGAGTTTGAGTGCGTGTTTAGAGTTTGCGTGCGTGTTTAGAGTTTGAGTGCGTGTTTAGAGTTTGAGTGCGTGTTTAGAGTTTGAGTGCGTGTTTAGAGTTTGAGTGCGTGTGTGTTTAGAGTTTGAGTGCGTGTTTAGAGTTTGAGTGCGTGTTTAGAGTTTGAGTGCGTGTGTTTTAGAGTTTGAGTGTGTGTTTAGAGTTTGAGTGCGTGTTTAGAGTTTGAGTGCGTGTTTAGAGTTTGAGTGCGTGTGTGTTTAGAGTTTGAGTGCGTGTTTAGAGTTTGAGTGCGTGTTTAGAGTTTGTGTGCGTGTTTAGAGTTTGAGTGCGTGTTTAGAGTTTGAGTGCGTGTTTAGAGTTTGAGTGCGTGTTTAGTGTTTGAGTGCGTGTTTAGAGTTTGAGTGCGTGTTTAGAGTTTGAGTGCGTGTTTAGAGTTTGAGTGCGTGTTTAGAGTTTGAGTGCATGTTTAGAGTGCGTGTTTAGAGTTTGAGTGCGTGTTTAGAGTTTGAGTGCGTGTTTAGAGTGCGTGTTTAGAGTTTGAGTGCGTGTTTAGAGTTTGAGTGCGTGTTTAGAGTTTGAGTGCGTGTTTAGAGTTTGAATGCGTGTTTTGAGTTTGAGTGCGTGTTTAGAGTTTGAGTGCGTGTTTAGAGTTTGAGTGCGTGTTTAGAGTTTGAGTGCGTGTTTAGAGTTTGCGTGTGTGTTTAGAGTTTGAGTGCGTGTTTAGAGTTTGCGTGCGTGTTTAGAGTTTGCGTGCGTGTTTAGAGTTTGCGTGCGTGTTTAGAGTTTGCGTGCGTGTTTAGAGTTTGAGTGCGTGTTTAGAGTTTGAGTGCGTGTTTAGAGTTTGAGTGCGTGTTTAGAGTTTGAGTGCGTGTTTAGAGTTTGCGTGCGTGTTTAGAGTTTGCGTGCGTGTTTAGAGTTTGCGTGCGTGTTTAGAGTTTGCGTGCGTGTTTAGAGTTTGAGTGCGTGTTTAGAGTTTGAGTGCGTGTTTAGAGTTTGAGTGCGTGTTTAGAGTTTGAGTGCGTGTTTAGAGTTTGCGTGCGTGTTTAGAGTTTGAGTGTGTGTTTAGAGTTTGAGTGCGTGTTTAGAGTTTGAGTGCGTGTTTAGAGTTTGAGTGCGTGTTTAGTGTTTGAGTGCGTATTTAGAGTTTGCGTGCGTGTTTAGAGTTTGCGTGCGTGTTTAGTGTTTGAGTGCGTGTTTAGTGTTTGAGTGCGTGTTTAGAGTTTGAGTGCGTGTTCAGAGTTTGAGTGCGTGTTTAGAGTTTGAGTGCGTGTTTAGAGTTTGAGTGCGTGTTTAGAGTTTGAGTGCGTGTTTAGAGTTTGAGTGCGTGTTTAGAGTTTGCGTGCGTGTTTAGAGTTTGAGTGCGTGTTTAGAGTTTGAGTGCGTGTTTAGAGTTTGAGTGCGTGTTTAGAGTTTGCGTGCGTGTTTAGAGTTTGAGTGTGTGTTTAGAGTTTGAGTGCGTGTTTAGAGTTTGAGTGCGTGTTTAGAGTTTGCGTGCGTGTTTAGAGTTTGAGTGTGTGTTTAGAGTTTGAGTGCGTGTTTAGAGTTTGAGTGCGTGTTTAGAGTTTGAGTGCGTGTTTAGTGTTTGAGTGCGTATTTAGAGTTTGCGTGCGTGTTTAGTGTTTGAGTGCGTGTTTAGTGTTTGAGTGCGTGTTTAGAGTTTGAGTGCGTGTTTAGAGTTTGAGTGCGTGTTTAGAGTTTGAGTGCGTGTTTAGAGTTTGAGTGTGTGTTTAGAGTTTGAGTGCGTGTTTAGAGTTTGAGTGCGTGTTTAGAGTTTGCGTGCGTGTTTAGAGTTTGAGTGCGTGCTTAGAGTTTGAGTGCGTGTTTAGAGTTTGAGTGCGTGTTTAGAGTTTGCGTGCGTGTTTAGAGTTTGAGTGCGTGTTTAGAGTTTGAGTGCGTGTTTAGAGTTTGAGTGCGTGTTTAGAGTTTGAGTGCGTGTTTAGAGTTTGAGTGCGTGTTTAGAGTTTGAGTGCGTGTTTAGAGTTTGAGTGCGTGTTTAGAGTTTGCGTGCGTGTTTAGAGTGCGTGTTTAGAGTTTGAGTGCGTGTTTAGTGTTTGAGTGCGTGTTTAGAGTTTGAGTGCGTGTTTAGTGTTTGAGTGCGTGTTTAGAGTTTGCGTGTGTGTTTAGAGTTTGAGTGCGTGTTTAGAGTTTGCGTGCGTGTTTAGAGTTTGAGTGCGTGTTTAGAGTTTGAGTGCGTGCTTAGAGTTTGAGTGCGTGTTTATAGTTTGAGTGCGTGTTTAGAGTTTGAGTGCGTGTTTAGAGTTTGAGTGCGTGTTTAGAGTTTGAGTGCGTGTTTAGAGTTTGCGTGCGTGTTTAGAATTTGAGTGCGTGTTTAGAGTTTGAGTGCGTGTTTAGAGTTTGAGTGCGTGTTTAGAGTTTGAGTGCGTGTTTAGAGTTTGAGTGCGTGTTTAGAGTTTGAGTGCATGTTTAGAGTTTGAGTGTGTGTTTAGAGTTTGAGTGCTTGTTTAGAGTTTGAGTGTGTGTTTAGAGTTTGAGTGCGTGTTTAGAGTTTGAGTGCGTGTTTAGTGTTTGAGTGCGTGTTTAGAGTTTGCGTGCGTGTTTAGAGTTTGAGTGCGTGTTTAGAGTTTGAGTGCGTGTTTAGAGTTTGAGTGCGTGTTTAGAGTTTGAGTGCGTGTTTAGAGTTTGCGTGCGTGTTTAGAGTTTGAGTGCGTGTTTAGAGTTTGCGTGCGTGTTTAGAGTTTGAGTGCGTGTTTAGAGTTTGAGTGCGTGTTTAGAGTTTGAGTGCTTGTTTAGAGTTTGCGTGTGTGTTTAGAGTTTGCGTCAAGTTTAGAGTTTGAGTGCGTGTTTTGAGTTTGAGTGCGTGTTTAGAGTTTGAGTGCGTGTTTAGAGTTTGAGTGCGTGTTTAGAGTTTGAGTGCGTGTTTAGAGTTTGAGTGCGTGTTTAGAGTTTGAGTGCTTGTTTAGAGTTTGCGTGTGTGTTTAGAGTTTGAGTGCGTGTTTAGAGTTTGAGTGCGTGTTTAGAGTTTGCGTGCGTGTTTAGAGTTTGAGTGCGTGTTTAGAGTTTGAGTGCGTGTTTAGAGTTTGAGTGCGTGTTTAGAGTTTGAGTGCGTGTGTGTTTAGAGTTTGAGTGCGTGTTTAGAGTTTGAGTGCGTGTTTAGAGTTTGAGTGCGTGTGTTTTAGAGTTTGAGTGTGTGTTTAGAGTTTGAGTGCGTGTTTAGAGTTTGAGTGCGTGTTTAGAGTTTGAGTGCGTGTGTGTTTAGAGTTTGAGTGCGTGTTTAGAGTTTGAGTGCGTGTTTAGAGTTTGTGTGCGTGTTTAGAGTTTGAGTGCGTGTTTAGAGTTTGAGTGCGTGTTTAGAGTTTGAGTGCGTGTTTAGTGTTTGAGTGCGTGTTTAGAGTTTGAGTGCGTGTTTAGAGTTTGAGTGCGTGTTTAGAGTTTGAGTGCGTGTTTAGAGTTTGAGTGCATGTTTAGAGTGCGTGTTTAGAGTTTGAGTGCGTGTTTAGAGTTTGAGTGCGTGTTTAGAGTGCGTGTTTAGAGTTTGAGTGCGTGTTTAGAGTTTGAGTGCGTGTTTAGAGTTTGAGTGCGTGTTTAGAGTTTGAATGCGTGTTTTGAGTTTGAGTGCGTGTTTAGAGTTTGAGTGCGTGTTTAGAGTTTGAGTGCGTGTTTAGAGTTTGAGTGCGTGTTTAGAGTTTGCGTGTGTGTTTAGAGTTTGAGTGCGTGTTTAGAGTTTGCGTGCGTGTTTAGAGTTTGCGTGCGTGTTTAGAGTTTGCGTGCGTGTTTAGAGTTTGCGTGCGTGTTTAGAGTTTGCGTGCGTGTTTAGAGTTTGAGTGCGTGTTTAGAGTTTGAGTGCGTGTTTAGAGTTTGAGTGCGTGTTTAGAGTTTGAGTGCGTGTTTAGAGTTTGCGTGCGTGTTTAGAGTTTGCGTGCGTGTTTAGAGTTTGCGTGCGTGTTTAGAGTTTGCGTGCGTGTTTAGAGTTTGAGTGCGTGTTTAGAGTTTGAGTGCGTGTTTAGAGTTTGAGTGCGTGTTTAGAGTTTGAGTGCGTGTTTAGAGTTTGCGTGCGTGTTTAGAGTTTGAGTGTGTGTTTAGAGTTTGAGTGCGTGTTTAGAGTTTGAGTGCGTGTTTAGAGTTTGAGTGCGTGTTTAGTGTTTGAGTGCGTATTTAGAGTTTGCGTGCGTGTTTAGAGTTTGCGTGCGTGTTTAGTGTTTGAGTGCGTGTTTAGTGTTTGAGTGCGTGTTTAGAGTTTGAGTGCGTGTTCAGAGTTTGAGTGCGTGTTTAGAGTTTGAGTGCGTGTTTAGAGTTTGAGTGCGTGTTTAGAGTTTGAGTGCGTGTTTAGAGTTTGAGTGCGTGTTTAGAGTTTGCGTGCGTGTTTAGAGTTTGAGTGCGTGTTTAGAGTTTGAGTGCGTGTTTAGAGTTTGAGTGCGTGTTTAGAGTTTGCGTGCGTGTTTAGAGTTTGAGTGTGTGTTTAGAGTTTGAGTGCGTGTTTAGAGTTTGAGTGCGTGTTTTGAGTTTGAGTGCGTGTTTAGAGTTTGAGTGCGTGTTTAGAGTTTGCGTGCGTGTTTAGAGTTTGAGTGTGTGTTTAGAGTTTGAGTGCGTGTTTAGAGTTTGAGTGCGTGTTTAGAGTTTGAGTGCGTGTTTAGTGTTTGAGTGCGTATTTAGAGTTTGCGTGCGTGTTTAGTGTTTGAGTGCGTGTTTAGTGTTTGAGTGCGTGTTTAGAGTTTGAGTGCGTGTTTAGAGTTTGAGTGCGTGTTTAGAGTTTGAGTGCGTGTTTAGAGTTTGAGTGTGTGTTTAGAGTTTGAGTGCGTGTTTAGAGTTTGAGTGCGTGTTTAGAGTTTGCGTGCGTGTTTAGAGTTTGAGTGCGTGCTTAGAGTTTGAGTGCGTGTTTAGAGTTTGAGTGCGTGTTTAGAGTTTGCGTGCGTGTTTAGAGTTTGAGTGCGTGTTTAGACTTTGAGTGCGTGTTTAGAGTTTGAGTGCGTGTTTAGAGTTTGAGTGCGTGTTTAGAGTTTGAGTGCGTGTTTAGAGTTTGCGTGCGTGTTTAGAGTGCGTGTTTAGAGTTTGAGTGCGTGTTTAGTGTTTGAGTGCGTGTTTAGAGTTTGAGTGCGTGTTTAGTGTTTGAGTGCGTGTTTAGAGTTTGCGTGTGTGTTTAGAGTTTGAGTGCGTGTTTAGAGTTTGCGTGCGTGTTTAGAGTTTGAGTGCGTGTTTAGAGTTTGAGTGCGTGTTTTGAGTTTGAGTGCGTGTTTAGAGTTTGAGTGCGTGTTTAGAGTTTGAGTGCGTGTTTAGAGTTTGAGTGCGTGTTTAGAGTTTGAGTGCGTGTTTAGAGTTTGAGTGCGTGTTTAGAGTTTGAGTGCGTGTTTAGAGTTTGAGTGCGTGTTTAGAGTTTGAGTGCGTGTTTAGAGTTTGAGTGCGTGTTTAGAGTTTGAGTGCGTGTTTAGAGTTTGCGTGCGTGTTTAGAGTTTGAGTGCGTGTTTAGAGTTTGAGTGCGTGTTTAGAGTTTGAGTGCGTGTTTAGAGTTTGAGTGCGTGTTTAGAGTTTGAGTGCTTGTTTAGAGTTTGAGTGCGTGTTTAGAGTTTGCGTGCGTGTTTAGAGTTTGAGTGTGTGTTTAGAGTTTGAGTGCGTGTTTAGAGTTTGAGTGCGTGTTTAGAGTTTGAGTGCGTGTTTAGTGTTTGAGTGCGTATTTAGAGTTTGCGTGCGTGTTTAGAGTTTGAGTGCGTGTTTAGAGTTTGAGTGCGTGTTTAGAGTTTGAGTGCGTGTTTAGAGTTTGAGTGCGTGTTTAGAGTTTGAGTGCGTGTTTAGAGTTTGAGTGCGTGTTTAGAGTTTGAGTGCGTGTTTAGAGTTTGCGTGCGTATTTAGAGTTTAAGTGCGTGTTTAGAGTTTGAGTGCGTGTTTAGAGTTTGAGTGCGTGTTTAGAGTTTGAGTGCGTGTTTAGAGTTTGAGTGCGTGTTTAGAGTTTGAGTGCGTGTTTAGAGTTTGAGTGCGTGTTTAGAGTTTGAGTGCGTGTTTAGTGTTTAGACTTTGCGTGCGTGTTTAGAGTTTGAGTGTGTGTTTAGAGTTTGAGTGCGTGTTTAGAGTTTGAGTGCGTGTTTAGAGTTTGAGTGCGTGTTTAGAGTTTGCGTGCGTGTTTAGAGTTTGAGTGCGTGTTTAGAGTTTGAGTGCGTGTTTAGAGTTTGCGTGCGTGTTTAGAGTTTGAGTGCGTGTTTAGAGTTTGCGTGCGTGTTTAGAGTTTGAGTGCGTGTTTAGAGTTTGCGTGCGTGTTTAGTGTTTGAGTGCGTGTTTAGAGTTTGAGTGCGTGTTTAGAGTTTGAGTGCGTGTTTAGAGTTTGAGTGCGTGTTTAGAGTTTGCGTGCGTGTTTAGAGTTTGAGTGCGTGTTTAGAGTTTGAGTGCGTGTTTAGAGTTTGAGTGCGTGTTTAGAGTTTGAGTGCGTGTTTAGAGTTTGAGTGCTTGTTTAGAGTTTGAGTGCGTGTTTAGAGTTTGCGTGCGTGTTTAGAGTTTGAGTGTGTGTTTAGAGTTTGAGTGCGTGTTTAGAGTTTGAGTGCGTGTTTAGAGTTTGAGTGCGTGTTTAGTGTTTGAGTGCGTATTTAGAGTTTGCGTGCGTGTTTAGAGTTTGAGTGCGTGTTTAGAGTTTGAGTGCGTGTTTAGAGTTTGAGTGCGTGTTTAGAGTTTGCGTGCGTGTTTAGAGTTTGAGTGCGTGTTTAGAGTTTGAGTGCGTGTTTAGTGTTTGAGTGCGTGTTTAAAGTTTGAGTGCGTGTTTAGAGTTTGAGTGCGTGTTTAGAGTTTGAGTGCGTGTTTAGTGTTTGAGTGCGTGTTTAGTGTTTGAGTGCGTGTTTAGAGTTTGAGTGCGTGTTTAGAGTTTGCGTGTGTGTTTAGAGTTTGAGTGCGTGTTTAGAGTTTGCGTGCGTGTTTAGTGTTTGAGTGCGTGTTTAGAGTTTGAGTGCGTGTTTAGTGTTTGAGTGCGTGTTTAGAGTTTGAGTGCGTGTTTAGAGTTTGCGTGCGTGTTTAGAGTTTGAGTGCGTGTTTAGAGTTTGAGTGCGTGTTTAGAGTTTGCGTGCGTGTTTAGAGTTTGAGTGCGTGTTTAGAGTTTGAGTGCGTGTTTAGAGTTTGCGTGCGTGTTTAGAGTGCGTGTTTAGAGTTTGAGTGCGTGTTTAGAGTTTGAGTGCGTGCTTAGAGTTTGAGTGCGTGTTTAGAGTTTGAGTGCGTGTTTAGTGTTTGAGTGCGTGTTTAGTGTTTGAGTGCGTGTTTAGAGTTTGAGTGCGTGTTTACAGTTTGAGTGCGTGTTTAGAGTTTGAGTGCGTGTTTAGTGTTTGAGTGCGTGTTTAGAGTTTGCGTGCGTGTTTAGAGTTTGAGTGCGTGTTTAGACTTTGAGTGCGTGTTTAGAGTTTGAGTGCGTGCTTAGAGTTTGAGTGCGTGTTTAGAGTTTGAGTGCGTGTTTAGTGTTTGAGTGTGTGTTTAGAGTTTGAGTGCGTGTTTAGTGTTTGAGTGCGTGTTTAGAGTTTGAGTGCGTGTTTAGAGTTTGAGTGCGTGTTTAGAGTTTGAGTGCGTGTTTAGAGTTTGAGTGCGTGTTTAGAGTTTGAGTGCGTGTTTAGAGTTTGAGTGCGTGTTTAGAGTTTGAGTGCGTGTTTAGAGTTTGCGTGCGTGTTTAGAGTTTGAGTGCGTGTTTAGAGTTTGAGTGCGTGTTTAGAGTTTGCGTGCGTGTTTAGAGTTTGAGTGCGTGTTTAGAGTTTGAGTGCGTGTTTAGAGTTTGAGTGCGTGTTTAGTGTTTGAGTGCGTGTTTAGTGTTTGAGTGCGTGTTTAGAGTTTGAGTGCGTGTTTAGTGTTTGAGTGCGTGTTTAGAGTTTGAGTGCGTGTTTAGAGTTTGAGTGCGTGTTTAGAGTTTGCGTGCGTGTTTAGAGTTTGAGTGCGTGTTTAGAGTTTGAGTGCGTGTTTAGAGTTTGCGTGCGTGTTTAGAGTTTGAGTGTGTGTTTAGAGTTTGAGTGCGTGTTTAGAGTTTGAGTGCGTGTTTAGAGTTTGAGTGCGTGTTTAGAGTTTGAGTGCGTGTTTAGTGTTTGAGTGCGTATTTAGAGTTTGCGTGCGTGTTTAGAGTTTGAGTGCGTGTTTAGAGTTTGAGTGCGTGTTTAGAGTTTGAGTGTGTGTTTAGAGTGAGTGCGTGTTTAGAGTTTGAGTGCGTGTTTAGAGTTTGAGTGCGTGTTTAGAGTTTGAGTGCGTGTTTAGTGTTTGAGTGCGTGTTTAGAGTTTGAGTGCGTGTTTAGTGTTTGAGTGCGTGTTTAGAGTTTGAGTGCGTGTTTAGAGTTTGAGTGCGTGTTTAGAGTTTGCGTGCGTGTTTAGAGTTTGAGTGCGTGTTTAGAGTTTGAGTGCGTGTTTAGAGTTTGCGTGCGTGTTTAGAGTTTGAGTGCGTGTTTAGAGTTTGAGTGCGTGTTTAGAGTTTGAGTGCGTGTTTAGAGTTTGAGTGCGTGTTTAGTGTTTGAGTGCGTGTTTAGAGTTTGAGTGTGTGTTTAGAGTGAGTGCGTGTTTAGAGTTTGAGTGCGTGTTTAGTGTTTGAGTGCGTGTTTAGAGTTTGAGTGCGTGTTTAGAGTTTGAGTGCGTGTTTAGAGTTTGAGTGCGTGTTTAGAGTTTGAGTGCGTGTTTAGAGTTTGAGTGCGTGTTTAGAGTTTGAGTGCGTGTTTAGAGTTTGAGTGCGTGTTTAGAGTTTGAGTGCGTGTTTAGTGTTTAGACTTTGCGTGCGTGTTTAGAGTTTGAGTGTGTGTTTAGAGTTTGAGTGCGTGTTTAGAGTTTGAGTGCGTGTTTAGAGTTTGAGTGCGTGTTTAGAGTTTGCGTGCGTGTTTAGAGTTTGAGTGCGTGTTTAGAGTTTGAGTGCGTGTTTAGAGTTTGCGTGCGTGTTTAGAGTTTGAGTGCGTGTTTAGAGTTTGCGTGCGTGTTTAGAGTTTGAGTGCGTGTTTAGAGTTTGCGTGCGTGTTTAGTGTTTGAGTGCGTGTTTAGAGTTTGCGTGCGTGTTTAGAGTTTGCGTGCGTGTTTAGAGTTTGTGTGCGTGTTTAGAGTTTGCGTGCGTGTTTAGAGTTTGAGTGCGTGTTTAGAGTTTGAGTGCGTGTTTAGAGTTTGAGTGCGTGTTTAGAGTTTGCGTGCGTGTTTAGAGTTTGCGTGCGTGTTTAGAGTTTGCGTGCGTGTTTAGAGTTTGAGTGCGTGTTTAGAGTTTGAGTGCGTGTTTAGAGTTTGAGTGCGTGTTTAGAGTTTGAGTGCGTGTTTAGAGTTTGAGTGCGTGTTTAGAGTTTGAGTGCGTGTTTAGAGTTTGCGTGCGTGTTTAGAGTTTGAGTGCGTGTTTAGTGTTTGAGTGCGTGTTTAGTGTTTGAGTGCGTGTTTAGAGTTTGAGTGCGTGTTTAGTGTTTGAGTGCGTGTTTAGAGTTTGCGTGTGTGTTTAGAGTTTGAGTGCGTGTTTAGAGTTTGCGTGCGTGTTTAGTGTTTGAGTGCGTGTTTAGAGTTTGAGTGCGTGTTTAGTGTTTGAGTGCGTGTTTAGAGTTTGAGTGCGTGTTTAGAGTTTGAGTGCGTGTTTAGAGTTTGCGTGTGTGTTTAGAGTTTGAGTGCGTGTTTAGAGTTTGAGTGCGTGTTTAGAGTTTGAGTGCGTGTTTAGAGTTTGAGTGCGTGTTTAGAGTTTGAGTGCGTGTTTAGAGTTTGAGTGCGTGTTTAGAGTTTGAGTGCGTGTTTAGAGTTTGAGTGCGTGTTTAGAGTTTGCGTGCGTGTTTAGAGTTTGAGTGCGTGTTTAGAGTTTGAGTGCGTGTTTAGAGTTTGCGTGCGTGTTTAGAGTGCGTGTTTAGAGTTTGAGTGCGTGTTTAGAGTTTGAGTGCGTGTTTAGAGTTTGAGTGCGTGCTTAGAGTTTGAGTGCGTGTTTAGAGTTTGAGTGCGTGTTTAGAGTTTGCGTGCGTGTTTAGAGTTTGAGTGCGTGTTTAGACTTTGAGTGCGTGTTTAGAGTTTGAGTGCGTGCTTAGAGTTTGAGTGCGTGTTTAGAGTTTGCGTGCGTGTTTAGAGTTTGCGTGCGTGTTTAGAGTTTGAGTGCGTGTTTAGTGTTTGAGTGCGTGTTTAGAGTTTGAGTGCGTGTTTAGAGTTTGAGTGCGTGTTTAGAGTTTGAGTGCGTGTTTAGAGTTTGAGTGCGTGTTTAGAGTTTGAGTGCGTGTTTAGAGTTTGAGTGCGTGTTTAGAGTTTGAGTGCGTGTTTAGAGTTTGAGTGCGTGTTTAGAGTTTGCGTGCGTGTTTAGAGTTTGAGTGCGTGTTTAGAGTTTGAGTGCGTGTTTAGAGTTTGAGTGCGTGTTTAGAGTTTGCGTGCGTGTTTAGAGTTTGAGTGCGTGTTTAGAGTTTGAGTGCGTGTTTAGAGTTTGCGTGCGTGTTTAGAGTGCGTGTTTAGAGTTTGAGTGCGTGTTTAGAGTTTGAGTGCGTGTTTAGAGTTTGAGTACGTGTTTAGAGTTTGAGTGCGTGTTTAGAGTTTGAGTGTGTGTTTAGAGTTTGAGTGCGTGTTTAGAGTTTGAGTGCGTGTTTAGAGTTTGCGTGCGTGTTTAGAGTTTGAGTGCGTGCTTAGAGTTTGAGTGCGTGTTTAGAGTTTGAGTGCGTGTTTAGAGTTTGAGTGCATGTTTAGAGTTTGCGTGCGTGTTTAGAGTTTGAGTGCGTGTTTAGAGTTTGCGTGCGTGTTTAGAGTTTGAGTGCGTGTTTAGACTTTGAGTGCGTGTTTAGAGTTTGAGTGCGTGCTTAGAGTTTGAGTGCGTGTTTAGAGTTTGCGTGCGTGTTTAGAGTTTGCGTGCGTGTTTAGAGTTTGAGTGCTTGTTTAGTGTTTGAGTGCATGTTTAGAGTTTGAGTGCGTGTTTAGAGTTTGAGTGCGTGTTTAGAGTTTGAGAGCGTGTTTAGAGTTTGCGTGCGTGTTTAGTGTTTGAGTGCGTGTTTAGAGTTTGCGTCAAGTTTAGAGTTTGAGTGCGTGTTTAGAGTTTGAGTGCGTGTTTAGAGTTTGAGTGCGTGTTTAGAGTTTGAGTGCATGTTTAGAGTTTGAGTGCGTGTTTAGAGTTTGAGTGCGTGTTTAGAGTTTGAGTGCGTGTTTAGAGTTTGAGTGCGTGTTTTGAGCTGTTTTATTCATAAATAACAGTACTTGTAGTAGTACTTGCTGTAGTACTTGTAGTAGTACTTGCTGTAGTACTTGTAATAGTACTTGCAGTAGTATTTGCAGTAGTACTTGCTGTAGTACTTGTAGTAGTACTTGCAGTAGTACTTGCAGTAGTACTTGCTGTAGTACTTGTAGTAGTACTTGCTGTAGTACTTGTAGTAGTACTTGCAGTAGTATTTGCAGTAGTACTTGCTGTAGTACTTGTAGTACTTGCAGTAGTACTTGCATCATCATAATAGGAACTTCAAGATTATTGTTGTTGTTGTTGTTGTTGTTGTTTTATGGCGGTTGGCATCCAAGTGTTGCATTACCGCCAGACTTTATTCCTCAGACTTTGTCGTAGTCCTCAGACTCTGTCGTAGTCCGTAAAAGTACTCCTTCCATTGCTTTGGTGTTACAAAACCCATGAGGGCATGATATGTCTTTGTGACTTGTCGTAGAGTTGTTGTTGTTGTTGTTGTTGTTGTTGTTTTATGGCGGTTGGCATCCAATTGTTGCATTACCGCCAGACTTTATTCCTCAGACTTTTCGTAGTCCGTAAAAGTACTCCTTCCATTGCTTTGGTGTTACAAAGCCCATGAGGTCATGATATGTCTTTGTGACTAGAATAGTTGTTGTTGTTTCAGAGACCGACCGGCTTTATTCCAGGGAGACTCCTCATCATCTTCCTCTCCTTCTTTGACGTTCGGTGCTTCCACCGTACAGCTTTATTCTTCAGGCTTCATTCTATAGGCTTTAATATTTCCACTGATGTCGCTGCTTGGTAGCCGTGCGTCTACGAGACTGGACGAGGACAGGAGACCACCCCCACCCCCATCTCGTCACTCTGATCACTCTGACTCCCCACAAGCAGACCCCCATCACTCCGACTCCCATTTAGCGCCTTTAGCCTGTTTTCTATATCTGCCCAATCAAGCTCCTTTGTTCCAAGGAATCTCCCTGCAGCTTTAGCAATGATCCTGATCCTTTCAGTTCTGCTTTGAGTCTGAGCAGCACAGTTTACAACATCCACCATAAAGAGTACAAAATCCTCTCTATCCACAACCAGGGTATTCTCATTAATCCTGGAACCTGCACACTTGGGACCTCCACTCTTGAAACCTTCACACTTCTTGGGAGCCACGCTGGCCTTTCTCATTTCGCCCTGGCTGGGAGCAGCGCTGGCTCCCCTCTCTGTATTTACTCTAAACTCGTTACTTGAAACTTTCTTGACTGCATCTGCATAGGATATACCTTGAGAGACCTTTATTTTCTGCACCTCAGCAGCTCTTTTGCTAAACCTGCATCCCCCGTAGGCAGAGCTATGTTCTTCCCCACAGTTACAGCGCTTCAGTTTTGCACCCACGTCACACCTCCCATACTCATGATCTCCTGCACATTTACCACACCTTTGCCTCCCTCTACAGACCGCTGCAATATGCCCAAAGCGCTGGCACTTAAAGCAACGCAGGGGCGGCGGAACATATGGCCTGACGCTATAGCACATGTACCCAATGAACACCTTACTAGGCTGGCACCTCCCTTCAAGTGTTACCATTACCGACAAGCTGTCACATCTTACCCCAAACCGGGTCACCTTCAAACGCCTAGCGTCCACCACCGTAACTCCAGTCAAATTCTCCTTAACTTCATCCACAGACGTCGCCGTAGGGACACCTACGATAACTCCTCTGACCGTGTTTCTTTCAGCATTAGACACAAGAATGTCCTTTCCACCCAGACGTTTAGTTCCAATCGCCTTCCGTTGCTGAGCCGCGTCCTTGCACACGACCAGCAGCGAGCCATCTCTAAGGACACTCGCACTCTTGATCACTCCCACAGCTACAGTTAGGCTCTTTGACAATGCCACTGAATTCCACTCCTTAAAGGATGCACTATCCTGTGCAAGCTTTATGATCACCTTACAGTCTCTGCTCTCACCCCGGATATCAATAGCTTCAGCCTCATCCTGCTGCTCATTCCCAGAACCCTCGGACGAGCTAAGGGACTTTTTACGTTTCCGGGCACGTGCAGGCAGAAAAGGCTGCTCCTCCACGCCGTCCAGAACGTCTTCCATCCCCGATCCACTCTCCTCCGCCATCTCCCGTCTCTCCAGACCGGGTGTTGAGCAAGGTCTCCTCACAGTTTTGTACTACAAGATTATTGTGAAAAGAAATGTAACGATTTAACAATTCTTTAATTTTCTTTCATTCCCTTTGTTACTCTTCTATTCCCTTTGTTACTCTTCTATTCCCTTTATTACTCTTCTATTCCCTTTGTTACTCTTCTATTCCCTTTGTTTCTCTTCTATTCCCTTTGTTTCTCTTCTATTCCCTTTGTTACTCTTCTATTCCCTTTGTTACTCTTCTATTCCCTTTGTTACTCTTCTATTCCCTTTGTTACTCTTCTATTCCCTTTGTTTCTCTTCTATTCCCTTTGTTACTCTTCTATTCCCTTTGTTACTCTTCTATTCCCTTTGTTTCTCTTCTATTCCCTTTGTTTCTCTTCTATTCCCTTTGTTACTCTTCTATTCCCTTTGTTACTCTTCTATGACCAGGGTTTGACCAGAATAAAGTCTGGCGTCTGGGCGGTCTGGAGAGACAGTAGATGGCGGAGGAGAGTGGATCGGTGGTCGAAGGCGTCCTGGACGGCGTGGAGGAGCAGCCTTTTCTGGCTGCACGTGCCCGGAAACGTAAAAAGTCCCTTAGCTCGTCCGAGGGTTCTGGGAATGAGCAGCAGGATGAGGCTGAAGCTATTGATATCCGGAGTGAGAGCAGAGACTGTAAGGTTGTTGTTGTTGTTGTTGTTGTTGTTGTTTTATGGCGGTTGGCATCCAATTGTTGCATTACCGCCAGACTTTATTCCTCAGACTTTTCGTAGTCCTCAGACTGTCGTAGTCCGTAAAAGTCCTCCTTCCATTGCTTTGGCGTTACAAAGCGCATGAGGTCATGATATGTCTTTGTGACTAGAATAGTTGTTGTTGTTTCAGAGACCGACCGGCTTTATTCCAGGGGCTTCATTCTATAGGCTTTAATATTTCCACTGATGTCGCTGCTTGGTAGCCGTGCGTCTACGAGACTGGGCGAGGACAGGAGACCACCCCCACTCATAAAGCTTGCACAGGATAGTGCATCCTTTAAGGAGTGGAATTCAGTGGCATTGTCAAAGAGCCTAACTGTAGCTGTGGGAGTGATCAAGAGTGCGAGTGTCCTTAGAGATGGCTCGCTGCTGGTCGTGTGCAAGGACGCGGCTCAGCAACGGAAGGCAATTGGAACTAAACGTCTGGGTGGAAAGGACATTCTTGTGTCTGATGCTGAAAGAAACACGGTCAGAGGAGTTATCGTAGGTGTCCCTACGGCGACGTCTGTGGATGAAGTTAAGGAGAATTTGACTGGAGCTACGGTGGTGGACGCTAGGCGGTTGAAGGTGACCCGGTCTGGGGTAAGATGTGACAGCTTGTCGGTAATGGTAACACTTGAAGGGAGGTGCCTGCCTAGTAAGGTGTTCATTGGGTTCATGTGCCATGACGTTAGGCCATATGTTCCACCGCCCCTGCGTTGCTTTAAGTGCCAGCGCTTTGGGCATATTGCAGCGGTCTGTAGAGGGAGGCAAAGATGTGGTAAATGTGCAGGAGATCACGAGTATGGGAAGTGTGACGTGGGAGCAAAACTGAAGTGCTGTAACTGTGGGGAAGAACATAGCTCTGCCTACGGGGGATGCAGGTTTAGCAAAAGAGCTGCTGAGGTGCATAAAATAAAGGTCTCTCAAGGTCTATGCAGATGCAGTCAAGAAAGTTTCAAGTAACGAGTTTAGAGTAAATACAGAGAGAGGAGCCAGCGCTGCTCCAAGCCAGGGCGAAATGAGAAAGGCCAGCGTGGCTCCCAAGAAGTGTGAAGGTTTCAAGAGTGGAGGTCCCAAGTGTGCAGGTTCCAGAATTAATGAGAATACCCTGGTTGTGGATAGAGAGGATTTTGTACTCTTTATGGTGGATGTTGTAAACTGTGCTGCTCAGACTCAAAGCAGAACTGAAAGGATCAGGATCATTGCTAAAGCTGCAGGGAGATTCCTTGGAACAAAGGAGCTTGATTGGGCAGATATAGAAAACAGGCTAAAGGCGCTAAATGGGAGTCAGAGTGATCAGAGTGACGAGATGGGGGTGGGGGTGGTCTCCTGTCCTCGTCCAGTTGTTGTTGTTGTTGTTGTTGTTTTATGGCGGTTGGCATCCAAGTGTTGCATTACCGCCAGACTTTATTCCTCAGACTTTGTCGTAGTTGTTGTTGTTGTTGTTGTTGTTGTTGCTTTACGGCGGTTGGCATCCAAGTGCTGCACCACCGCCAGACTCCACTCCTCAGACCTTGTCGTAGTCCGTAAAAGCACTCCTTCCATTGCTTTGGTGTTACAAAGCCCATGAGGTCATGATATGTCTTTGTGACCGGCTTTATTCCAGGGAGACGCACGGCTACCAAGCAGCGACATCAGTGGACATATTAAAGCCTATAGAATGAAGCCTAAAGAATAAAGCTGTACGGTGGAAGCACCGAACGTCAAAGAAGGAGAGGAAGATGAAGAAGAGTCTCCCTGGAATAAAGCCGGTCGGTCTCTGAAACAACAACAACTATTCTAGTCACAAAGACATATCATGACCTCATGGGCTTTGTAACACCAAAGCAATGGAAGGAGTACTTTTACGGACTACGAAAAGTCTGAGGAATAAAGTCTGGCGGTAATGCAACAATTGGATGCCAACCGCCATAAAACAACAACAACAACAACAACAACAACAACTCTACGACAAGTCACAAAGACATATCATGCCCTCATGGGTTTTGTAACACCAAAGCAATGGAAGGAGTACTTTTACAGACTACGACAGAGTCTGAGGAATAAAGTCTCGCGGTAATGCAACACTTGGATGCCAACCGCCATAAAACAACAACAACAACAACAACAACAACAACAACAAGTTGACAAAAGTTATTGTGACCGAAAAAGCCAGATAAAAAGTAGTTTGCATTAATATTTGTTTGAAGTAGATCAAATTAAAACAACTTGATTTTGCTTCTAAAATTGTCACAGTTATAATTGTCTTGTTATGATTATATTGTAACCTGAATAATCACAATATCAATCAATCAATAATCTTTACATTCCCACCTCCCCGTAGTTATTGTATTATTCAAAATAGTAGTGTTCGAGGGTATAAACTTACTGTAGGCGGCTGTAGGCGGCTGCACAAGGGTCAGGAACATGGGGCAGAGTACACCAGCTGCAGTACTCTCTGAGGCGCAGTACTTCTGTTGTACTTGTGTATTGTGTGCTTGTCACTGTTGCTCAGATACTCTCAGATTCAAACTGTGGCTCCAGTTTCATCAGGAACGACTGGATTTACAGTACATTTACAGGCTGGAATGAAGACCTTTGGTTTTCTACTGTAGGAATGTGTTTGAGACATTATATTAAAGGTGCACTATGTGTCTTTTCTGGTGGAGGGTCTGCCATGTGCTTGTCTCCATGGAAACAAAATATTCCTGTGTGTGGAATGTGTGTTAGATATTTGTACCTTTAAGTTTAAGGTATACCGTAGTTTGTTCAGTTCCTTCTCCTCCAGAATCTCTCTGAGCTGCAGAGGCTGAACTAACTCTGATTCATGATTGGTGCAGGACCTGGGCTTTAGGTCAGGCTGTGCCGCTCGGTGGCAGAGTGTATAGCACATGTACGCACCATGTGAGCAAGCCACAGGGTCATGATTTAAATCTGGCCCTTTGCTCCATGTCCTTCCCCAGTCTAAGTCTCCAACCCCCGGGCGGGACCAGGAGGACTAAAGGGGAGAGTGAGGGTCGGGACCTGGAGGACTAAAGGGGAGAGTGAGGGGTGTAGACTGGAGGACTAAAGGGGAGAGTGAGGGGTGTAGACTGGAGGACTAAAGGGGAGAGTGAGGGGTATAGACTGGAGGACTAAAGGGGAGAGTGAGGGGTGTAGACTGGAGGACTAAAGGGGAGAGTGAGGGGTATAGACTGGAGGACTAAAGGGGAGAGTGAGGGGTGTAGACTGGAGGACTAAAGGGGAGAGTGAGGGGTATAGACTGGAGGACTAAAGGGGAGAGTGAGGGGTGTAGACTGGAGGACTAAAGGGGAGAGTGAGGGGCGGGACCTGGAAAGGAGGTTTTGTAGTTTTTCCTGGCCGAGAAAGAGGGTCTAAGGACAGGGGAGCTTGGCCCCGACCAAACTGAGATAAAGCCAAAATAAGATATTTTTTTTCAAATGTGTGATTTTCGTTTTTTTGCAGAATGTGCAAGTTGAAGTCTGTGCTTCAGATAACACTATTGGTTGTCTTACACGTATACATTAAGCTGTTAAAAATGGGTAGTTTTCAGTTTTATTTTTTGGCCAATCAACTGCTAGCCACATGGCTACTTAAAACACCGTCATACTCCAATTTAGAGTCACCAATTTGACCTAACACATGCATGTCTTTGGATGGTGGGAGGAGCCGGAGAACCCGGAGAGAACCCACAGTAACACGGGGAGAACATGCAGACTCCACCCAGAGATCATGTGATGTTGTTCTGGTCCGGGAATCGAACCTATGATCTCCTTCTTGGGAGGCAAGAGCGCTTTACCACCGTGCACCCCTGTTTTGTACCCGTTTCTAATGTATATATAATTCTGTTTGAGCCCAAACTCAACTGCCTGTTTTGCCCTTTTGGCAGTAAAGTTTAAAAAAGGAAAAACCAAAGTGCTGAATGTAACTGGACATGTCCTGCTCCGTCTCCATATTGACATTAGGGGTGATATTGAAAAACATGAGCATCTTTTATACATTGTGTGCATTATCTTGATATTTAAGCAATGCTACAATGCGCCATAAATGTGTTGTTCAGGGACGTTAAAATAAACAACACTATTTCAGAAATATCACTCTAGTTTGGGAGATTACACACATTTGCTTTAAAGATCATTTTAAATTGTTTTAATTAATAATTAATTAATATACTTTATATTCTAAGTTTGTATACCCCCCAAAATGTCAATAATATAACATCAATGTTTTGCGAAATTGCCATTGACACGTTCTTTTAGCAGAGCCGAGCCGACAGTTCTTCAACTCGTCAAGTCTGTGGCTCCTTTATCAACCCAAACAACCCGAGTTCACACTCTGCTGACTCGTGTTTTTACTTTTACTTTTAAATAGACTAAAATAAAACTTTGTACTGCAATTGCAACTGAGTGCTCTGCCTCAAGGCTGTGACTGCAGAGGAACACTGCCTCAATGTGGACAGATAATGTAATGCACCTGCTCATTGCGCGGTCATTGCAGAGCTAATATTCACACTCTGTCACAAAAAAAACATTTTAAAAGATTTGACCTTTTTGTCTCCGTTTGTCTCGCACCAGGGGCCCTTCTATAGGTCTCCATACAGGATCAGACACAGGGAGAACATGCACACTTCACACAGACAAGCCTCTGCTGATAAAACCAATCTGACAGGCGCCCAATACTTTCTTTTCTTGTGATTCCAGTTCCATTTAATGCATGTGTTCAGTCAGGCCCACATGTGTTCAGTCAGGCCCACCCTCTTCCACGGGTGGTGCAGTGGTCATGGGCCCTTGTGCGAGCTTTAGTGCTGGGCCCTATTTGGAGCACACACTGTGTGAATAATAGAATATAGGTTTTACTTCTCACATCTTCATACCTGTCAACTCGCACACATTTGGCAAGAGACTCACGCATTCACACTCGGCTCAAACCGTCCCAGTGCAGCTGCAGGTCCAGGTTTGATGGAGCCATCAGGACAACATCGTCTGCAAACAGCAGAGATGAGATCCTGTGGTCCCCAAACCGGACGCCCTCCGACCCCTGACCACACCCTCTGACCCCTGACTGCACCTAGAAATTCTGTCCATAAAAACTATGAACAGAACCAGTGACAAAGGGCAGCCCTGAGGAGTCCAACATGCACTGGGAACAGGTCTGACTTACTGCCGGCAATAGGAACACACCTTCTGCTCCGGTCATACAGGGACCGGACAGCCCTGAGCAAAGGGCCCCGGACCCCGTACTCCCGGAGCACCCCCCAAAGGACACCCCGAGGGACACGATCGAAACATGTGGACTGGTTGGGCAAACTCCCATGAACCCTCGAGCACCCGATGGAGGGTATAGGGCTGGTCCAGTGTTCCATGACCAGGACGAAAACCCACTCTGCTCCTCCTGAATCCGAGGTTTGACTGTCGGATTCTCCTCTCCAGTACCTTGGAATTAGAGCTGGATTGAAAAAAATCGATTTTCCGATTTTTAATTGATTCGCATTATCGATTATCGATTCGTACGTCCAAAGATCGATTTTTTTAATTTTTATTATTATTTTTTTATTTTTTTATTTAAAAAAATAAATAAATAAATATATATATATATTTAAAAAAATGAAAAATGCTCAACGTTTACATTTTATACTTCCAGTTTCAGTACTGGCAGTGTATGAGCAGTTTTAAGATAAAAATGCTTTTGGTAGCAACCGCTTTTGGGTGAATTCTTAATTATTTTCAAGCATAATAATAATGCACTGGTTAGTGTCCCAGTAGAATCCACTGTTGCAGATGTAGTCACCTCAATGATGGTGACTACCATGATGATGATTTTAAGATAAGATAAGATATTCCTTTATTGTCCCACATGGGGAAATTTCATTGGTGCAACGCAGGTAGATACAGAGATTTATTGTCCTGAATTATCTTTCTTGAAGGTAGATTGACCCTTAACCTTTTCATCAGTAACTACCAATACTTGTAAGATTTGCAGTTTAATATTGATATAATACTAGTTTTAATATGTTGCTTCTCTACACAGTCATGAAGTGAAGGAAACAGTTCAAATACATTTTTCATTTTTAATAACATTAACCCCCGGATCTAATCAAAATCGGATCGAATCGGAAATCAGATCGAAATCGGAGCGAATCTGAGAAAATCGGAAAAAATCAAATTTGAAACGTAAAAATCGGAATCGAATCGATTCTTGAAATTTGAATCGAAACCCAGCTCTACTTGGAATAGACCTTACCCGGGAGGCTGAGGAGTGTGATCCCTCTGTAGTTGGAACACACCCTCCGGTCCCCCTTCTTGAACAGAGGGACCACCACCCCGGTCTGCCAGTCCAGAGGCACGGTCCCCGAACGCCACGAGATGTTGCAGAGACGTGTCAGCCAAGACAGTCCTACAACATCCAGATACTTTAAGTACTCAGGGCGGATCTCATCCACTCCCGGAGCCCTGCCACTGAGGAGTTTGCCAACAACCTCAGTGACTTCAGCTTGGGTGATGGATGAGCCAGCCCCTGAGTCCCCGGTCTCTACTTCCTCTTCGGAAGACGTGACTGAGGGATTAAGGAGATCCTCAAAGTATTCCTTCCACCGTCCGACGACATCCCCAGTCGAGGTCAGCAGGTCTCCACCCGCACTGTAAACGGTGTTGGTGAGACACTGCTTCCCCCTCCTGAGGCGCCGGACGGTTTGCCAGAATTTCTTTGGTGCCGACCGATAGTCCTCCTCCATGGCCTCCCCGAACTCCTCCCAGGCCCGGGTTTTTGCCTCTGCGACAGCACGAGCCGCGGCTCGCTTGGCCTGCCGATACCTGTCGATGACCTCCGGAGACCTACAAGCCACAGTGGCCTGATAGGCCTCCTTCTTCAGTCTGACGGCATCCCTTACTTCCGGTGAAGTCCCCAAGGACACCAACACGAGTGGCCATTACCCTGACGACACCGCGGAGCTCCGAGGACAGCGATTTCAGACAGTGTCACCGGCACTTCAGCAAAACTATGTTAGATTAGCTACGTTACCTCCTCCACACAGTTTAAAAGGTTTAAAGTACAAGACACACGTTATGGTTGTCGAATTTATAAAAAAAATGAGCAAACTAAATACTTCTTACCGAATAAGATCTCGTTTTCGTTGTAAATAGTGACAGCGCTAATGTTAAACATTAACTGCAAAATTGTGAACTGTGAGTCACTGTTAAGACTACTGCCCCCAAGTGGTGCCTGGGGCTGAAAAAAAATATTTTTTTTATCCAAGTTTATCTGCATATTTATAGATTTAAAAGATGTTGCTGTGATAGCTTTCTACTTATAATTAAGTGACTTTAAACTATTTGGTTCTGAACCGTGATCTCTTTGCTGCTCACTCAGCAGGTTCTGAAGTCCAGACGCTCCAGAGGTGGAGGCTCTGCTCATTGTCCTGTTGTAGAGCCAGAGTATGAACCAGATCAGACACTTCAGGCTGTATATCATGGAGATGTGTTGAAACAATAGCATGATCAATAGCATTTATCTGTAAGATTAATGATAATGAGTTATCAAACTACGCAAGTGTAACACTACTTCAATCATGTATATACTTCATGTAATAACACAAAAGTAGGAGTACAAAGTAGTGTCCCTGAACAGTTCTCATGTAAGAGTGAAAAGAGAAACAAAACAAACTGACAAAACATTTGATTTAGAATTTGACACCAATGTATGATATCCCTGCGTGACCTGTGACCCCCACAGAGCGGTGCCTCTGCTCCTGATCAGGATCACATCCGCCTGGCGCCTGTGTCAGAACCTAAAATATGAAGACTGTTGTCGTCCCTGATTCAAATCAACACATTTAATGAGTCTAGTTTTGCAAATAACACCTTGATAAAACTTGAAAATAAAATAATTTGGTGATAAAAAAATATGTATATAAATGTGTGTGTGCCTCGTTTGCATGAATATAAAGGAACTAAAGAAGTTAAATATTTAGTTTTAAAATTAACTTTAAAACTAAAATTATATTTGACACAAAGTGCATTAGACAGACGTTTGCTGACAATAATTTATATCCTCACTCCAGACTGATAATGAGGGCCACAGGGCTCCACAGCCGGCTGAAGGCCCCTAAACCGGTATGATGAGCCTGCCATCTGCTGGTGGCTTATGGAACTGCATCATTCAAATACAAGCTTTCTTTCTTTATATCCTTCATTCTGTAGACTTGGATTTACTTAAAATAACCACTCCATTCACTTTTCAATTATTTTAGATTTCAATTATTGTAGATTTGGTGTTGCCATCAAAGGGCAGTAACAGAAAAGTTGTATTATTATTAGATATGGCTAAGTGGCAGTGCAGATCAGTCATAACAACAGGAATATGTTCTCTAAAAACAGTATTACTTTAAACTAACCAATTGGAGTCAGTTCTTTTAGTTTCCAGACCTTTTGTAACTAAATTAGATTCCATAGTACAAAAAGTATCAGGAGTAATGTGTCATTTAGAGCAGTGTGAATGCCTTTGCCTTCATTTAACATTCTTTCCATTCTCCCTGGCACGTGCTCATTGTCCTCCTCTCCTCGCGGTGTTCCCCTCCTCTTCACCACGGGATGTTTGTGTCTGCAGCAGCTGAACTTGTCAAACGTGCCACGCTCGGTCAGTTTCGGCGCACGCAGCTCCCGCGCGCACTCATTGGTGCGCGCACGTGGCCAGAGCGCGCGGCAGTATCGGTCTCACTCCTCCAGAGGTAAACATCAGACAATATTCACAAGTCTGTGGGACAAGAACTTGGACTGTGACAGCAGCAATGACATACTTCTTCATCACATTTACCCCGCTCCATCTGGACTTGTACGATTATGAAGAATAGAATATAATCATCCGAGAGGAGGAACATACTTTATCAAAATTATATAAATAAAAAGTACAAAAATTAACATTGAACAACTTTTTGGCAAATTCCATATCCATAAAGCAAAATTCTCCAACTCCAAACCCACAATCCAACTGAAATAAAGTACTATATAATCTACTCAAATTATATAAAGGCCCAATAAGTAAAAAAAAATTTAACAAAAAATACACTAGAGCTAAAGTTTTTTGGTTTATAGGTTCCACACTATGGGATAAAACGTATCCATCTCCATAGAGAATGTTCAGAAATATGGCTTCAACTTTCTTTGGTAAATTAAGTATAACAATATGTTCCTCATCTATGAGGAGTTAATACATAATATATAATCATAATCATCACATAAAGAGTCAAAGCAAATATCCAATACAACCAATAACTTGTTCAAACAATATCTCTTTAAATGATTTATATTATATTGGCTCATGTTTTTCCCCAGTAACGGTAAATGTAATGATTAAATTAGGCATAAAGGCCAGAGTGTGATCCCGTCACTCACAGCTGTCAATCCCCAGAGAGAGGAGCTGAGGACAGAGGCATCACTCCGGACTCAAATCCACTCAGAGGGATTCAAGTGGATGGAGAACGGGCTCACTAGTGCACTGTACAAACTATTCAACAGTCTTATGGTGTTGTTTTGTGTCATTTGCACGTGTGTCATGCGCTCCCTGCTTGCAGTTTAGGGGGAAATATAACTTCTGTTTCATCCATCGTCGGCACTTGTGTAAAAGATTCATTTTTTCCATGATAATAGTGTTTAACTTTACAGAATTAGCAGTTTAAAAAGTCAAACCTGATGCATTGTATAACACGAGGTTAAAATGTTGCGTAGAGTGGTGTGACCAAACGTCCATATTTACCCGGGACAGTCCCAGTTTTGAGCCCTGTGTCCCATGTCCCTGCAGATGTATCCAGAACCATTGAATTGTCCCAGTTTTTGACTAATTTGACACCTGCCAACTGTAGACAGGATTATATCATTGTTTATATAGCTAAAATAGAGAAAATACAACTAAATACATGTGGGAAAACCAAGGGATAAACTGGAGCAAGTTTCCTCTTAACTCGAGCTTTAGCCACGTCTCACACACATTTATAATAAAGAAAGGTCTTTTTGTGAATTGCTGAGATCGGCCTTATGATTAAAAAGTATAATTCAGATACAATTTAGATTTGATTCAATAAGAAAACATGAGTTATGTTTAGTTGATGCCAGTTGCTGATGTAGAAGAGCTCTGCTCCTGGACCCAGAGTCAGGACACCAACGATGAAATAAAACTGCAAAAAAAAAGAAGAAAAATATTATATATATATAAAAAAGAGAAATATTATATTATATTTTATTTTAACTATAGTTTTAGTGGTAATAGTAATAGGCCTATTTTTATCCTAACAATGCCCCCAGCATACTCAAACAATGACAAAACTACACATGTTCTATCTGTTTTGTTATTAATGCTTGGTTTTCTTGCATCACTTCATAAAAAAAAACAATAATCTGTAATGTTGTGATAAACATAATTCGTTCCTTGTCTCCATCTCGCCCAGAGCGGATCTTTGAAGCGGATTACAGGTGCACGTTCTGTTTGTACGTACGGATGTGACGTCATGACGCTGCACGGTCCTCTGCGTCGCGATTGGTCAGCGCCGGTCGGACGGTAAACACACGAACCGAGCGAGAGAGCGAGCGGCGCCGTGTCTGTGGCGGACGTCTCCACGGATTACCAGCGCGACAAAAACGGTAAAAACGCCGACCATTTCACCTTGAATCATCCTTTAACGCTTTTCAACACATTTCTACAACTTTATCCATTCGCGCTGTTTATTGCCACGGTTTAGTTTGGTGTTTATTGACGCGGAAAGTCAGTGAAATGTGCTGATCTCTGCAGCTGCTTTAGGCGCGGGGACAGAACACTGGCAAACAACCAAAACCATTACATTCAGCCATGAAATCACATCAAACGGCTTGGTCATGGTAATTCACGCTCTTTAACAAAGATGCGCGCGCGTAACAGCAGTTGACAGCGCGTTTTGTGTAAATGTATGAAAATGTTTTTCCCCCAGGTTATTATGTAACTAAATGCACGCGCGGGGTTGTTTTGTAGTGTGGACTGTCCAAACGGTCCAGTTAAGGACTAGCACGGGACAGGGCTCGGGTTAATATGGGACAGCACGGGACAGGACTGGGGACAGCACGGGATAATATGGGACAGCACGGGATAGCACGGGATAATATGGGACAGCACGGGACTGGACTCGGGATAATATGGGACAGCACGGGACAGGACTCGGGACAGCTCGGGACAGCTTGGGACAGGACTCGGGACAGCTCGGGACAGGATAGGACTCGGGACAGGACTCGGGACAGCTCGGGACAGCTTGGGACAGGACTCGGGACAGCTCGGGACAGGATAGGACTCGGGACAGGACTCGGGACAGCTCGGGACAGGGCAGGATGGCGCAGGCTCAATGCGTAAAAGCCTGCGCAGAGCTTTAATGGTGCGCCACATGGAAACCGGGACCAAACCAGGACTGAAGTGGGAAACTAAAGCCACTTTCACTCTTTATTCACATCAAATCTGGGACTAACCCGAGACAAAACCTAGACTAGATCAGGACTAAATTGGCTCAATGTTGGACCAAACAGTGTGAACTAAGGATGTCAAGATTATTTGGCTAATCGATTATCGTAATTATTCACGTGACAGAACTAAATACATAATTATTGTGTATTTATTTATTATAACAGATGAAATACATAATCAGTGACATACAGTAACACAAAGAATTAATGAAAAGGAGCAGAACGAAGAGCAATCTTATGTTATCTGCCGTGTACTTATCTATGTGTACTTATCTATGTACAGATATCTATGTGTACTTATCTATGTATACTTATCTATGTGTACTTATCTGTGTGTACTTTTCTATGTGTACTTATCCATCCATCCATCCATTTTCTACCGCTTGTTCCCTTTCGGGGTCGCGGGTGACTGGAGCCTATCCCAGTGACTTCGGGCCTTAGGCGGGGTACACCCTGGACAGTGGCCAACTTGTCACAGGGCCAACACAGAGACATATACATTACAGACAGTTCACTCTCACATTCATTCACTAGGGCCAATTTAGAGTCACCAATTTGACCTAACACATGCATGTCTTTGGACGGTGGGAGGAGCCGGAGAACCCGGAGAGAACCCACGGTAACACGGAGGACATGCAGACTCCACCCAGAGATCATGTGATGTTGGTCTGGTCCGGGAATCGAACCCATGATCTCCTTCTTGGGAGGCAAGAGCGCTAACCGCCTTTGCCATGTACACTTATCCATGTACACTTATCCATGTGTACTTTTCTATGTGTACTTTTCTATGTGTACTTATCTATGTACACTTATCTATGTACACTTATCTATGTACACTTATCTATGTACACTTATCTATGTATACTTTTCTATGTGTACTTATCTATGTGTACTTATCTATGTGTACTTATCTATGTGTACTTATCTTTGTACACTTATCTATGTGTACTTATCTATGTGTACTTATCTATGTGTACTTATCTATGTGTACTTATCTTTGTACACTTATCTATGTGTACTTATCTATGTGTACTTATCTATGTATACTTATCTAAGTGTACTTATGTTGTTTGTGTGGCAATATCATAACTTTTTCCCTCTGAAAGTTAGATTTAATAAAGCCTGTAAGCAATGGTACTATTAGAATTGTGAATGAAAGTTAATTTATAGAGAAAAGTAAAAGTGACTTTACAACAGTAACACATTTAAATCACAATTAAATATAAATCACAAGACAAAAATAAAAGCACAAATAATGATGTTGAAATACAATTAAAAAGAAAGAATAGTAGATAAAATGAGTACACTCAAAGCCACAGCTAAAGAGAAACGTTTTAGCCCAGATTTAAACGCTGCCAGAGAAAAGGCGCGTCTCACAACCTCAGGGAGACTGTTCCAGAGTTTAAGATAAGATAAGCCTTTATTTGTCCACACATGGGGACATTTTGGGAAGTTTAGCTGCATGAAACGCAGATTCCAAATGTTTAGTCCTGACTCTGGCACCAGCAGGAGGCCGGTCCATGTTTAGTCCTGACTCTGGCACCAGCAGGAGGCCGGTCCATGTTTAGTCCTGACTCTGGCACCAGCAGGAGGCCGGTCCATGTTTAGTCCTGACTCTGGCACCAGCAGGAGGCCGGTCCATGTTTAGTCCTGACTCTGGCACCAGCAGGAGGCCGGTCCATGTTTAGTCCTGACTCTGGCACCAGCAGGAGGCCGGTCCATGTTTAGTCCTGACTCTGGCACCAGCAGGAGGCCGCTCCATGTTTAGTCCTGACTCTGGCACCTGCAGGAGGCCGGTCCATGTTTAGTCCTGACTCTGGCACCAGCAGGAGGCCGCTCCATGTTTAGTCCTGACTCTGGCACCAGCAGGAGGCCGGTCCATGTTTAGTCCTGACTCTGGCACCAGCAGGAGGCCGGTCCATGTTTAGCCCTGACTCTGACACCAGCAGGAGGCCGGTCCATGTTTAGTCCTGACTCTGGCACCAGCAGGAGGCCGGTCCATGTTTAGTCCTGACTCTGGCACCAGCAGGAGGCTGGTCCATGTTTAGTCCTGACTCTGGCACCAGCAGGAGGCCGCTCCATGTTTAGTCCTGACTCTGGGCACCAGCAGGAGGCCGGTCCATGTTTAGTCCTGACTCTGGCACCAGCAGGAGGCCGGTCCATGTTTAGTCCTGACTCTGGCACCAGCAGGAGGCCGGTCCATGTTTAGTCCTGACTCTGGCACCAGCAGGAGGCCGGTCCATGTTTAGTCCTGACTCTGGCACCAGCAGGAGGCCGGTCCATGTTTAGTCCTGACTCTGGCACCAGCAGGAGGCCGGTCCATGTTTAGTCCTGACTCTGGCACCAGCAGGAGGCCGGTCCATGTTTAGTCCTGACTCTGGCACCAGCAGGAGGCCGCTCCATGTTTAGTCCTGACTCTGGCACCTGCAGGAGGCCGGTCCATGTTTAGTCCTGACTCTGGCACCAGCAGGAGGCCGCTCCATGTTTAGTCCTGACTCTGGCACCAGCAGGAGGCCGGTCCATGTTTAGTCCTGACTCTGGCACCAGCAGGAGGCCGGTCCATGTTTAGTCCTGACTCTGACACCAGCAGGAGGCCGGTCCATGTTTAGTCCTGACTCTGGCACCAGCAGGAGGCCGGTCCATGTTTAGTCCTGACTCTGGCACCAGCAGGAGGCCGCTCCATGTTTAGTCCTGACTCTGGCACCAGCAGGAGGCCGCTCCATGTTTAGTCCTGACTCTGGGCACCAGCAGGAGGCCGGTCCATGTTTAGTCCTGACTCTGGCACCAGCAGGAGGCCGGTCTATGTTTAGTCCTGACTCTGGCACCAGCAGGAGGCCGGTCCATGTTTAGTCCTGACTCTGGCACCAGCAGGAGGCCGGTCCATGTTTATTCCTGACTCTGGCACCAGCAGGAGGCCGGTCCATGTTTAGTCCTGACTCTGGCACCAGCAGGAGACCGGTCCATGTTTAGTCCTGACTCTGGGCACCAGCAGGAGGCCGGTCCATGTTTAGTCCTGACTCTGGGCACCAGCAGGAGGCCGGTCCATGTTTAATCCTGACTCTGGCACCAGCAGGAGGCCGGTCCATGTTTAGTCCTGACTCTGGCACCTGCAGGAGGTCGGTCCCTGAGGTCCTCACAGTCCGAGATGGTTCATATGGCACTAACATGTCTGAGATGTACTTTGGTGCTAGGCCATGGAGAGACTTGTACACAAGCAGAGCTGCTTTAAAGTCTCTTCTCTGAGCCACAGGGGGCAGTGCAGAGACCTGAGAACAGGACTAATGTGATCATACTTCCTGGTTCTAGTCAGGACCCGAGCAGCAGCGTTCTGGATGAACTGCAGCTGTTTTACAGCTCGTTTGGAGAGACCAGTGAGCGGCCGTTACAGTCTAATCTACTGGAGACAAACACATAGATAAAGTCTCTCCAAATCTGTTTCAGACACTATACTTTTGATTTTGACAATGTTTTTTAGATGGTAAAAAGCTGCTGATGTTATTGATTTGACGTGGCTGTTAAAATTCAAGTCCATTATTACCCCCAGATTTCAAACTTGATTTGTAGGTTCTGGAGGTGACTGCTAACACTTTCTCTTTGTTTCTGTGACAAAGATGATGATTTCAGTCTTTCTGAGTTCAGCTGGAGAAAGTTGTTCTGCCTCCACAAACTGATCTGTTGGATGCAGTGACAGAGTGAATCTACTGGTCCATATTCACCTGCGACAGTGAAACATAGATCTGACTCGTCTGCATCATTGTGATAGGACACATTTTCGCGGCGTATCAACTGACCCAACGGCAGCATTTCACTGTTGTTTAGTCATAGTCAATAATCCTTAATAATCGTTTGATCTTTGAGGTTACTTCTCACACAAACAGGAGTTATTAATGAGACGTTCCTTGAGATGATTTATGTCTTACCTGATACACTGTGGCCATCAAGTGCCCAATCCTATGTATGGAAACTTATGGCCCACCCTGTAGATAGATAGATGTATTAGTAACTATGGTATATTATCTTGTAATTATGGACATACTGTGATTTTTTTATTTGATTGACTCACACATTTATAAGACACTGTACCTAGGGATGGTCCTATATAGATACTGATTTGACCTGGTGCTGTGGTTTGCTCATACCAATATTTAGATTTGAAAATACATAGCAAGGCCCACAGATTTATCTTAAGTTGAAGCTCTAATAACAAAATGTATTTATGTGTGATATTGGGGATTAAATTATTTGTTGCATGATTGTGGAAACATGTATGTTTACCAGTGCTAAAACTGATACATCACTCATTCCTAACTGTACCACTGTGATTGTCTGGTCTGTTCAAATGGCAGAGACTGTTTCAAAAGTTAAAGTCCTGTTCAACCAGCGTCAATCATGTTTTGTCTCATTTGAAACCTGGTTTGGTTCTGATGGAGGCCTACAGTCCCTTATGCAGAACTTCTTATTTGATTTTGTTTCAACTGTGTTAATCCAATTGTCTTTGCGACACTAAAGGCAAAACAAACTTCTTCAATTTTTTCTGTTGTTCAACAACATTGTTCGATCTGCACCTAACAATATAAACTTATTTAATTAAATCCATTGATTTCTCTGGGACACTGTAACTTCAAAGGCCGTTTTTCTCCCAGTGAGACATAAAGCTCAGCCCTTAAAGTAGCACCACACACACCAAACTTCAGTATTGTCGCTGGGCTGAAGTTAAAGGATGGCGGTGGGACAAACCGTGCGGGCGTCGTGCGTAGAGCTGGGTTTCGATTCAAATTTCAAGAATCGATTCGATTCCGATTTTTACGTTTCAAAATCGATTTTTTTCCGATTTCTCAGATCCCATCTGATTCGCTCCGATTTCGATCTGATTTCCGATTCGATCCGATTTTGATTAGATCCGGGGGTTAATGTTATTAAAAATGAAAAATGTATTTGAACTGTTTCCTTCACTTCATGACTGTGTAGAGAAGCAACATATTAAAACTAGTATTATATCAATATTAAACAGCAAATCTTACAAGTATTGGTAGTTACTGATGAAAAGGTTAAGGGTCAATCTACCTTCAAGAAAGATAATCCAGGAGTCCTGAATTATCTTTCTTGAAGGTAGATTGAAGTTCACTGAGGGAAATGTAGAAAAGAATTTTAATAAAAAAAAATAAAAAAAAATTGATCTTTGGACGTACGAATCGATAATCGATCATTAATATGCGAATCGATTTAAAAATCGGAAAATCAATTATTTCAACCCAGCTCTAGTCGTGCGGGCGTCGTGCTAAAGCCCCTCAGCGAGAACACTGAAACTTTATACATTTGTGGACTTAACAAGATTCTGACTGTCTGATTTATTAAAGATTTAACACAAAATAATGGCAACATTTAAATTTATATGCCTTTTTTCAGGCAAATTTAGTTTACTTAATTACTAATTAAAATTTCAAAAATACTCTATCTCAATATTTGTACATGTTTGTTGTTTGACATTTCTGCAAAGCCTTGTTTTTAGATGAACATCACACAATGAAAAACCTGTAATACATTTTCCTTACATTTGTATACAAACTGTGTCTTGCCTCACAACAAAAATACATATATACAAAATGTATAACCCGAGGTTAGGTCTATGATGTACATGAAGCCTACAGAATGAGCCCTGTATTTGTTTTGTCCTATAATTATCAATCATTTTGTTAACATCTATAATATTATGAGGAGGGTTTTTTTGACCCCTGACCCACCTCCCCTGACCCCCGTCCCATTACCGTGCACTGTGGCTGTTGTGTTGTGTGTGGTGGCTTAGTTACGTGTCACGGAGCTGCATTGTGTTCCCTGCGCGAGTATCATTGTGCGAAGTGGAGGCATGTGTTTGGCTAATGAGCGGAGAGGCCGTGTTCTCCTGTAGCTCTTGGGGGCCAGTGGTGCATGCACAGGTCAGCCTCCATCTCACACACACACACATCGACCCATGCTGATGGTCCTGCGTCAGGTTCAGAACTTTTAAAAGCAGCGTAGCATAAATGGAAGAGCTTGCTGATTTAGGCCATAGTCTTACACAAAGTTTCTACAATAAGAATGGACTGTTTATCAGTGCGAATATTGGGTGATATGCTTTTTATCATCGTTATTCCTCTGATTCCAACGTAGAACTGATGTTTTCTTCATCGCTTCTCCAGACGCATTCTTGGAGGTCTTGACGTTCTTGGCGGTCTTGACGTTCTTGGAGGTCTTGATGGAGGTCTTGACTCTCTTGGAGGTCTTGAAGCTCTTGGAGGTCTTGAAGCTCTTGGAGATTGCATCAATGGAATTTCCCCATGTGGGACAATAAAGGATTATATTATCTTATCTTATCATAGATCTTGAAGCTCTTGGAGGTCTTGAAGCTCTTGGAGGTCTTGACGCTCTTGGAGGTCTTGACACTCTCTGAGCTCTTGACGTTCTTGGAGGTCTTGATGGAGGTCTTGATTCTCTTGGAGGTCTTGACGCTCTCGGAGGTCTTGACACTCACTGAGCTCTGGACGCTCTTGGAGGTCTTGACGCTCTTGGAGGTCTTAACGCTCTTGGAGGTCTTGACGCTCACTGAGCTCTTGACGCTCTTGGATGTCTTGACGCTCTTGGAAGTCTTGATGCTTCTGGAAGTCTTGACGCTCTTTGAGGTCTTGGCTCTCTTGGAGATCTTGGCGCTCTTGACCGTCTCGGAGGTCTTGACGCTCTCTGAGCTCTTGACGCTCTCTGAGGTCTTGACGCTCTTGGAGGTCTTGACGTTCTTGGAGGTCTTGATGGAGGTCTTGACTCTCTTTGAGGTCTTGACGCTCTTGGAGGTCTTGACGCTCTTGGAAGTCTTGACGCTCTTTGAGGTCTGGGCTCTCTTGGAGGTCTTGGTGCTCTTGACGCTCTCTGAGCTCTTGACGCTCTCTGAGCTCTTGACGCTCTTGGAAGTCTTGACGCTCTTTGAGGTCTTGGCGCTCTTCGAGGTCTTGGCGCTCTTGGAGGTCTTGGCGCTCTTGACCCTCTCTGAGCTCTTGACGCTCTCTGAGCGCTTGACGCTCTTGGAAGTCTTGACGCTCTTTGAGGTCTTGGCGCTTTTGACCCTCTCTGAGCTCTTGACGCTCTCTGAGCTCTTGACGCTCTTGGAAGTCTTGACGCTCTTTAAGGTCTTGGCGCTGTTGGAGGTCTTGGCGCTCTTGGCGGTCTTGGGGGTCTTGACACTCTTGCAATTATTGACGCTCTTGGAGGTCTTGACGCTCTTGGAGGTCTTGACGCTCTTGGAGGTCTTGACGCTCTCTGAGGTCTTGACGTTCTCGGAGGTCTTGACGCTCTCGGAGGTCTTGACGCTCTCGGAGGTCTTGACGCTCTCGGAGGTCTTGACGCTCTCGGAGGTCTTGACGCTCTCTGAGGTCTTGACGCTCTTGGAAGTCTTGACGCTCTTGGAGATCTTGATGCTCTTGGAGGTCTTGACGCTCTTGGAAGTCTTGGCGCTCTTGGAAGTCTTGGCGCTCTTGGAAGTCTTGACGCTCTTGGAAGTCTTGGAGGTCTTGACGCTCTTGGAGGGAGGACACAGAGGTCGCAAGAGGATTTCACGTTTCTCATTTTACCTGAAACTACTGATTACATTGTAGTCGACTAGAGCGAATATTGCTTCAATTAGACAAATAGGGAAATTATGATAAATGTTTTTGTCACGATTATTATGAAGAAAACACCATGATTTAATTACTGTTCGTTATTACTGGGATTGTGACCAAGCAACAGTAAAATCTTTGATTTTCTTTCAATCCCATTGTCTAACACATGTACTATTCCTCGAGTTTGTGACCAGCTTTACAACATCAATCTTAATGTTGGTCACTTCTAAATTTGTCACATTTCTTTAACCTAATAATCTTAACATCCCCTCAGACAAAATGATTGATTCTATTGAACTTCAAGTTATGTTGAATACTTTATAAACCAATTAGTGGTTAAAATATGGTGACTGAAGGCTTATAGAATATTTACAAATGTAGTGCATTATGGATCAAAATCAGAAACGGTTTATTCATTGTTGACATTTTGATTTAATAATACCACTGTCTTTCTCATTAAAAATATATTTTCATTTTAGGGTCTGTATTGTCCAAAGAGCAATGATCAAAATATGACTATGATTGCTTTTTATAGTGTAATTGAAAACTAGTCAACTAATTGGTTAGCGAACTAGTCGATTACTAAAATAATGGTGGGTTGCAAGTCTGGACATGTAACATCATGAGGCAGAGCTAATCCCGCTGCCCTCACTGTTTGTTTTCACTAAGCAACGCTGCTGTGCTAATGAGCCACGCTTACTCAGCACTTTCACTGTGTTCACTGCACTCTGCACATATGCCCATTTCAGACTTGTTTTAGTGTTGAGTGAGTTAAGATCCGGCCCTCAAACCTCTAAACCAGCCTAGAAGGGCCCTGGTCAGCCCTGGGCCCTTAGAATCTTTTGAACCTTTCTCCCCCGTCTGGTGCCCCTGACTGTGACTCATGACAAATATGTGACTGACCGTGGATAAAGCAGTAACAAGTCTACCCGGAGACATTTTGAGTTATTCACAGATTCTGAAAGTGTGAATTCAAAGCTATACAATGATGTCTCACCCATGTAGACCTGATCATATTTGAGTAAGTTCTGGTCATTTGAATGTATACAACTCTGAATTCCTCTTAAGCTACGCACAGACCGCCGCGGCCTAATCGCGCCCCACGCAGAATTTGAGCGTGTGTACATTTGAAAGGTTTACGCACCGGACGCACGCTCTCGACGCCCCGGCCACTGTACACAGGCGCGCTTATGGCGCGCTTGAGCTGTCTGCGCACATGAGCAGTAGAGGTGTTGTCGCATGAGCAGTGGAGTTGTTTGTTCATTGTGTAAAATGGCGGATATCGAGAGCGTTTTTGGTTTTCAAAACCCTCACACGGAGGCGCCGGTCTCTGTATTCCACCGTGAATACATCGTACAGCTCCTTTCTCCCACACACGGCCACAATCAGTCTTTCGTCTGCCATTGTTGACGAGCAAGGAAAAAGTGGCGCTTCTTGGGGAATTCCACGGGGAATACCGGAAATGCAAGGGGCAATACGTACGTACGTACGTCACTGGAGCGTCAGCTCTGATTGGCTGCTGCGGCGGCTGCTATGCTTCAGCTGCCAGAGACCTCAACATATCTGAACGCGTCGCGTAAGCCGCTTTCGTCGCCTCGGCCGGCTCATACGCGCGCTCAAAGCGTCGAGAGCGTAAAAAAAAGCACCAATCGCGCCGCAAAAACGAAGAAATCGCGCCGCGGATAACGCACTACGTGCTCGACGCGCGTTTACCATAGACTTTGAATGTAAACTGGACGCTTCGGCCGCGGCGATGTGGAACGGCCATTACTGAGAAAACGGCCTCTAAAGATTCTCACCTGAGTGAGCCCAGAGTCACAGGGGGGCGGGGCTCATTTGCATCTCATTGAGATAAGCCCTCCCCCCTGTCACACTGACTGCACCTCCCCCCTACAGCTGTCACTAAAGACGCAAGAGGAGTGTTGTTATTGATGTGAACTGGACTTGAATCAGAATTAGAAGTTACTATATTAAAATGGAAATACTTGGATCAAAGAATCAGAATCAGAATAGGGTTTATTGCCATTTGTCGATAAACAGAATTCACAGGTGATTCAGTGCAACACAAACAGCAAAAGATAAGATAAGATAAGATAGCCTTTAATGTCCACACATGGGGAAAAGACAGATAACTTATAGGAAGTTTAAAAAACACTCTTAATAGAAGAACTCTTATAAATCACAAATTTTGGGGGAAAAAATTAAAACCCTGTTTTCTCAGTTTGGTCTGGGCCGACATGTTCCGGCATTTACGGCGCTTCGTCACATATTAAATATCATTTGCACATCTCAATGAAATAGCAATAAAGTGTCCATGAAAGAGCGAGTAACAGAGTTTTTGTATTGTCCAAAAGATAGCGCAGTTTGCAAAGTCTGTGGGATCTTTTGGGTGGGATCGGACGGCTGAATCAGCCCCTACCATACCGCAGGCGACTCATGTTGAAGGATTTGTAAAGTTCAGTGAATCAGTTCTGGTTCCGGGTCCAGGCTGGTCTCAGCTCGCCATCAATTCAATCTTTTGATCTGGTACCCCACTGGGCACACCTGGCCTGCGGTCAATAGACAGTACCATCAGTGAAATACCCAAACATTAGCTTGCTTCTATGTCATTTAGTTCATCTCTTTAAATTAACAAATAATGCAGTAAATACTTTAGTACATTTATCAATTTAATTGTATAAATACATTATACAAATACCTTTCGTTAAGATGAATAACCGGTTGGTACGGGTAATGAGTATATATATATAAATATATCAACAATCAAATCAATATGTAGCACAACAACAAGAAAACACAGACCGACAGACAATTCAGACAGACTCACCAAATTCCACGTTTTCCTGCACTCTAAAAATCCAGCATCGGCAGCGGTTGATAAGGCGTCTATGAACATACACTCGAGTTTAAAACCGGCTCATATTAAAGTGATTAAAAGCGGGTGTTTTAGTCGCAAAGCTTACCTGGTTCAGCCGTCTCTCCCAACACCGTGCACGTAGAGACACACAGGAAGCTGATATTGGCCAGGCAAGCGCTTGATTGGTTCGAGTGACGCAGTGCGTGCGTGACGTGCAACGTAACGTAAGCCACGTGACCAGAAGTGGTATCGGGAGTTGTAGTTTTTTTTCTATTCGGAGCTAAAAGCCGGTTTAGCAACGAAAACTAAAGCAAAGCACCATAAAACACACATAAAGCACGACCCACACAACCCACGGGTCAAGAAATACTATATAATTATAGGATTTGTACAGAACAACGCCGAAAAATTTGCCAATAAGATGGTGATAGCAAAGTTTAGCTTTCAACCCATCGCCCCCGGAGCTAAAAGCCGGTTTAGCCACGAAAACCAAGCAAAGCACCATAAAACACACACAAAGCACCATAAAACACACACAAAGCACCATAAAACACTCACAAAGCACCATAAAACACACACAAAGCACCATAAAACACACACAAAGCACCATAAAACACACACAAAGCACCATAAAACACTCACAAAGCACCATAAAACACTCACAAAGCACCATAAAACACACACAAAGCATGCATGCAGGGATCTTGTGAGTACTTACGCCAGGCACTTTCTTTTCGTGGATCTTTTTTTCTTTTTCATCTTTTTGTACTACGTATTCCATCTTCAACACCACGAATATGACTGTGTTTTCAGTAGCCATGTGGCTAGCAGTTGATTGGCCCAAAAATATCAACAATGCGCTGGCTAGAAAAAGGTGACACCCCCGAGGAGCGCTGGAAAAAGACCCGAAAACTACCCATTTTTAACAGCTTAATGTATACGTTTAAGACAACCAATAGTGTTATCTGAAGCACACAGGGGCTTATTCATAACTTCAACTTGCATATTCTGCAAAAAAACAAAAATCACACATTTGAAAAAAAGAATTTCGCTTTATCTCAGTTTCACCGAGGCCGACATGTTCCGGCATTTACGGCGCTTCGTCACATATCAAACATGTCTGAAATCGCTGCCACAAGCAAAAATCCGGCCTGATTTTGAAATTGTCGTGTGACTACAATTGGTTTCAAAGTCGACCCGATAAGCACACAGTGTAAGCCCAGTTTTAGATGTCCATCAGTTATGGTGATTTTATGTCAGCCTGCAATGTTGACGTTGGCTTGAGCGGTTTGGCAGAGTGGTTTGTTGATATTCATAAAAAAAAATATTTGTGACATTTTATACTTCACAATCGCTTGTTGCAGAAGTAGTTTTGATTGTGGCATGTTTAAGGAATCACTCCATTGTAGTTTAGCAAATAGGTGACCCCCAAATGTAGGACCCCCCAGATCTAGTAACTGTTTGGTCTCTACCATATGTTTTTTTGTTTGGTCCAGGCCGTGTCAGCTAATTATTTCTGCTTTTTTTTTTTAATGTCTAGGTTCTGTCAATCATTGCAACCTTAACTAACGAGAGCTACTTTTAATTAGAGCTGGGTTGAAAAAATCGAATTTCCGATTTTTAATCGATTCTCATATTAATGACCGATTATCAATTCGTACGTCCAAAGATCGATTTTTTTCATTAAAATTATTTTCTACATTTCCTGAATTATCTTAATATTTTATATATATATATTTTTAATAATATTTAATGATTATCATAATACATGTCCTGGATTATCTTTCTTGAAGGTAGATTGACCCTTAACCTTTTCATCAGTCTTCCATCAGTAACTACCAATACTTGTAAGATTTGCTGTTTAATATTGATATAATACTAGTTTTAATATGTTGCTTCTCTACACAGTCATGAAGTGAAGGAAACTGTTCAAATACATTTTTCATTTTTAATAACATTAACCCCCGGATCGAATCGAAATCGGATCGAATCGGAAATCAGATCGAAATCGGAGCGAATCGGATGGAATCTGAGAAAATCGGAATAAAACGATTTAGAAACGTAAAAATTGGAATCAAATTGATTCTTGAAATTTGAATCGAAACCCAGCTCTACTTTTAATACTAAACATCATTATATTTTTTATGCCACTGTTTTTAAAAAACTTTTGACATGAAATAAGAAAATCCCTCAAACTTACATCAACTGCTCGTATCTGCAATCTTGTCCTTTCGGTCACAGCCCAGAGCACATGACCAAAGGTGAGCGTATGAGCGTAGTTACGGCTCCGCTCCTTCTTCACCACAACAGTCCCATACAGCAACCGGCTCCGCTCCTTCACCACAACAGTCCCATACAGCGACCGGTATGACTGGGATATATGATGATAAACATTTAATCGTGATATCATTCTTGGGATGGTATGCAAGTTTGATCAAATCAGCATATCGTGATTTGCTAATTTTCTTGAATTCTGCTCTATTCTCAAATAAGGATCCTTAGTTACCTCAAGTTGACATGAATCATGATCAAATCAAATCTGTGATAAATTGATATACAGTGATCCCTCGTTTATCGCGGGGGTTACGTTCCAAGAAGAACCCGCGGGAGTCGAAATCCGCGAAGTAGAAACCTTTATTTTTTACAGTTATTATACAATGAAATACTCCATAAAACATTGAAGCTCACGCGCGCCGCTCTCACCGGCCTCTCAAACTTCAATTTGGCAAGTGGTTTTACGTACGTGTACATATTAATCCATAACGTTATTGACACACAAGTAGAGAAGACGCGGAGAGACTGTTTAGCCAATCAGAATGCAGAACACAATGCATGATGCAAATCCGCGAAGCAGCGAGAGCGTGAAAAGTGAACCGTATTAGAGCGAGGGATCACTGTATTACTTTTTTAGCATATCGCCCACCCCTAGAGTGACCGCATTACTGCAGACGCTGCACCGATCCTTCACTCACTCATGTACAAGATCCTGAGATACTTGAACTGGGAGGGACTCCCCACCCACAGGAGAGGGCAAGACACGCTTTTCACCTGGACAGAGCAAGACACGCTTTTCACCTGGACAGAGCAGGACATGCTTTTCACCTGGACAGAGCAAGACACGCTTTTCAGCTGGACAGAGCAGGACACGCTTTTCACCTGGACAGAGCAGGACACACTTTTCACCTGGACAGAGCAGGACACACTTTTCACCTGGACAGAGCAGGACACGCTTTTCACCTGGACAGAGCAGGACACGCTTTTCACCTGGACAGAGCAGGACACGCTTTTCACCTGGACAGAGCAGGACACGCTTTTCACCTGGACAGAGCAGGACACGCTTTTCACCTGGACAGAGCAAGACACGCTTTTCACCTGGACAGAGCAAGACACGCTTTTCACCTGGACAGAGCAGGACACGCTTTTCACCTGGACAGAGCAGGACACGCTTTTCACCTGGACAGAGCAGGACACGCTTTTCACCTGGACAGAGCAGGACACCTTTTTCACCTGGACAGAGCAGGACACGCTTTTCACCTGGACAGAGCAAGACACGCTTTTCAGCTGGACAGAGCAGGACACGCTTTTCACCTGGACAGAGCAGGACACGCTTTTCACCTGGACAGAGCAAGACACGCTTTTCACCTGGACAGAGCAAGACACGCTTTTCACCTGGACAGAGCAAGACACGCTTTTCACCTGGACAGAGCAGGACACGCTTTTCACCTGGACAGAGCAAGACACGCTTTTCACCTGGACAGAGCAGGACACGCTTTTCACCTGGACAGAGCAGGACACGCTTTTCACCTGGACAGAGCAGGACACGCTTTTCACCTGGACAGAGCAGGACACGCTTTTCACCTGGACAGAGCAGGACACGCTTTTCACCTGGACAGAGCAGGACACGCTTTTCAACTGGACAGAGCAGGACACGCTTTTCACCTGGACAGAGCAGGACACGCTTTTCACCTGGACAGAGCAGGACACGCTTTTCACCTGGACAGAGCAGGACACGCTTTTCACCTGGACAGAGCAAGACACGCTTTTCACCTGGACAGAGCAAGACACGCTTTTCACCTGGACAGAGCAGGACACGCTTTTCACCTGGACAGAGCAGGACACGCTTTTCACCTGGACAGAGCAGGACACGCTTTTCACCTGGACAGAGCAGGACACGCTTTTCACCTGGACAGAGCAGGACACGCTTTTCACCTGGACAGAGCAGGACACGCTTTTCACCTGGACAGAGCAAGATACGCTTTTCACCTGGACAGAGCAGGACACGCTTTTCACCTGGACAGAGCAGGACACGCTTTTCACCTGGACAGAGCAGGACATGCTTTTCACCTGGACAGAGCAAGACACGCTTTTCACCTGGACAGAGCAGGACACGCTTTTCACCTGGACAGAGCAGGACACGCTTTTCACCTGGACAGAGCAGGACAATGTTTTTCACCTGGACAGAGCAGGACACGCTTTTCACCTGGACAGAGCAAGACACGCTTTTCAGCTGGACAGAGCAGGACACGCTTTTCAGCTGGACAGAGCAGGACACGCTTTTCACCTGGACAGAGCAGGACACGCTTTTCACCTGGACAGAGCAGGACACGCTTTTCACCTGGACAGAGCAGGACACGCTTTTCACCTGGACAGAGCAAGACACGCTTTTCAGCTGGACAGAGCAGGACACGCTTTTCACCTGGACAGAGCAAGACACGCTTTTCACCTGGACAGAGCAGGACACGCTTTTCACCTGGACAGAGCAGGACACGCTTTTCACCTGGACAGAGCAGGACACGCTTTTCACCTGGACAGAGCAGGACACGCTTTTCACCTGGACAGAGCAGGACACGCTTTTCACCTGGACAGAGCAGGACACCTTTTTCACCTGGACAGAGCAGGACACGCTTTTCACCTGGACAGAGCAAGACACGCTTTTCAGCTGGACAGAGCAGGACACGCTTTTCACCTGGACAGAGCAGGACACGCTTTTCACCTGGACAGAGCAAGACACGCTTTTCACCTGGACAGAGCAAGACACGCTTTTCACCTGGACAGAGCAGGACACGCTTTTCACCTGGACAGAGCAGGACACGCTTTTCACCTGGACAGAGCAAGACACGCTTTTCACCTGGACAGAGCAAGACACGCTTTTCACCTGGACAGAGCAGGACACGCTTTTCACCTGGACAGAGCAGGACACGCTTTTCACCTGGACAGAGCAAGACACGCTTTTCACCTGGACAGAGCAGGACACGCTTTTCACCTGGACAGAGCAAGACACGCTTTTCACCTGGACAGAGCAGGACACGCTTTTCACCTGGACAGAGCAGGACACGCTTTTCACCTGGACAGAGCAGGACACGCTTTTCACCTGGACAGAGCAGGACACGCTTTTCACCTGGACAGAGCAGGACACGCTTTTCACCTGGACAGAGCAGGACACGCTTTTCACCTGGACAGAGCAAGACACGCTTTTCACCTGGACAGAGCAGGACACGCTTTTCACCTGGACAGAGCAGGACACGCTTTTCACCTGGACAGAGCAAGATACGCTTTTCACCTGGACAGAGCAGGACACACTTTTCACCTGGACAGAGCAGGACACGCTTTTCACCTGGACAGAGCAGGACACGCTTTTCACCTGGACAGAGCAAGACACGCTTTTCACCTGGACAGAGCAGGACACGCTTTTCACCTGGACAGAGCAGGACAATGTTTTTCACCTGGACAGAGCAGGACACGCTTTTCACCTGGACAGAGCAAGACACGCTTTTCAGCTGGACAGAGCAAGACACGCTTTTCAGCTGGACAGAGCAGGACACGCTTTTCACCTGGACAGAGCAGGACACGCTTTTCACCTGGACAGAGCAGGACACGCTTTTCAGCTGGACAGAGCAGGACACGCTTTTCACCTGGACAGAGCAAGACACGCTCTTCACCTGGACAGAGCAGGACACGCTTTTCACCTGGACAGAGCAGGACACGCTTTTCACCTGGACAGAGCAAGACACGCTTTTCAGCTGGACAGAGCAGGACACGCTTTTCACCTGGACAGAGCAGGACACGCTTTTCACCTGGACAGAGCAGGACACGCTTTTCACCTGGACAGAGCAGGACACGCTTTTCACCTGGACAGAGCAGGACACGCTTTTCACCTGGACAGAGCAGGACACGCTTTTCACCTGGACAGAGCAGGACACACTTTTCACCTGGACAGAGCAGGACACGCTTTTCACCTGGACAGAGCAGGACACGCTTTTCACCTGGACAGAGCAGGAGACGCTTTTCACCTGGACAGAGCAAGACACGTTTTTCATCTGGACAGAGCAGGACACCTTTTTCACCTGGACAGAGCAGGACACGCTTTTCACCTGGACAGAGCAGGACACGGCTTTCATCTGGACAGAGCAGGACACCTTTTTCACCTGGACAGAGCAGGACACGCCTTTCATCTGGACAGGGCAGTGTAACGATCTGCTCCACAGAGCCCAGTTACCATTAATTTATTTAGGGTGTAATAGTGATGCGCAATGCTTTTGTGCCTGTTTGAGCTGCTAATAATGTCAGATAATGTGTAACCTGGAAAATAAAAGGTCCACGCCCCAAACACTTTCGTTGTGGCCTCGTGCCTTTTACTTTAACCAAACAAAAAATCACGTCACACGGCTTCAGTTTACAGTTTCAACGGTCTCAAACCTTCACGGTGTTCACGGAGTTTCGTCATTAAATCCAAATGAGAAAAAGTATATTCCAAAAAAAGACGGGTAATCCACAATCAATAATCCACAATCAAGCGCGACGCGTTCTCAGGTGCGCGCGTCCTCCTGCTCGTCCCAGCGCGCTCTCCGCCGCTGAACACAGTGTAATCCGAACACGGCAGTAAGGTTCGCTCCACGGGTTTTGCCGCTCGGGCCGGGTTTTGCTCGCGGCGGCCGCTCGCTCGATCCGGCCCGAGCGGTACCAAGATCACCAAAACCAAGCTCCTCCCCCCACCTGTAGTAATAAGCGCTCCAGTCCACACACCTCAGACACGCCTCCCATTCATAAAATCAATACAGGACGGGATAAACAGAAAAACGGGCCGTTACACACATTTTTTGCGCACCTTCTGTGGCTATGCTACAGCAGAACACAGCTTTCACCTGGACAGAGCAGGACACGGCTTTCATCTGTAGAGGGCAGGACACGCTTTTCACCTGGACAGAGCAAGACACGCTTTTCACCTGGACAGAGCAAGACACGCTTTTCACCTGGACAGAGCAGGACACGCTTTTCACCTGGACCGAGCAGGACACGCTTTTCACCTGGACAGAGCAGGACACGGCTTTCATCTGGACAGGGCAGGACACCTTTTTCACCTGGAGAGGGAAGGACATACTCATTTTCATCCCAGCCACTTGACACTCGGCTGCAGCTCTGGAACAAGTCCTGCAAGTCAATATGTCTGAGTGATAGAAAATGGTCCCTTCTTTGTCACAGTATCTATCGTCCAGCCTGTGGGTAGGTGACAGTAGGTGACATTCCCCAGGTCTGCTGCTGTTCCTGACCAGAGCTGCTGCACACTTGAGGTCAGAACATGCTCATATGTAATCTACGGGGCTGTGGAGCACGGGAGCACTCGTGTGGCTAACGCGCTCCCCATGAGGCGCTCGGGGCAGGAGTAAATATAGCAGTGAGCAGACGCACTACATTCACAGCAGTATACTCCTGTACAATAGTCTACTGAATGCAACACAATGCAACATAGAGCGAAGCAGGAGAGCAGAGGTTTAACCAGCAACACAGAGCAGTCCCTATGCCCTGGGTCTATGCTCTTTACGACAAGAAAGCAGTCACATATGCTGACACTATAGGCAAGCATGTGCTGATGGGAGCAAAGATCAAACCACGGACCAATGGGTCAGTGAGTCTGCTGTAAGAAATATCACCCAGATACAAAATGTAAATGCAGACGATTAACAAAGCATCAGGAATATGCTAAATGTCTTGGTTGAGGTTCAAATATCACTGAAAACATGAATGGACATAAAATTAACCGTAAAAGTACAGAAATATTACTATATACCCTTGTTTGAAAGGCTAGACAAGACGTTTTAGGTTTTTAAGACACTACACTCAATATTGTAATATTGCATATCTCAAAACAACAATTGTGACTGTGATATTATCCAGTTTTTGTATCACCTACCTCTAACTGCAATAGTTACATAATACATTTGGAATACAAAAAAAAATCAGATGGCCGTTTTTAGGTTTCCAGGACATTTTAATTTCTGGTTAAAGGGGAATGGAGCATATTTTTTTCTTGCAATATACATATTGTCATTGCAAGAAGCAAATGTATTGTGATACTGCAGGCGATTAACATTCTAAATGAAAATGTGGGAAAAGTCTTGATTTTAGTATCGACAATGTTTTACTAAAAATGTCTTGGACTAATTTTGACACAGTATGACTGCAATATTAAAGGTGCACTGTGTAACTATGCTTGTGTCCATGGAGGTTATTACTTGACCTAGAACCTTCCACATTATGGCATTAGATTTCTATCTAAATGGCGGCAAGCAGGTGACACAACAGACCAAGTTACGGGTCAGCTCTATGGTAAAAATGCAGAGCAGGGAAGTTTAAGGCCATGCTGTGGAACAATGTCATCTCCATGGAGACAAGCAGGCAGCAGACCCCCAATAGAAAAGTCACGAGTTAAAGTAACTGTATCTAAAGTACTACATATTGAATGACAGTTTTTTATTATGCCACCCTAGTATAGAGCTGATGACATAATAACACACACACACACACACACACACACAGCTATTTATATCAGCTCTCTCCCACATGGCATCATTTCATAACCAAAACAGACAAAAGACCTAAACAGACAAAAGACTAAAGCGAGATGTTCAAATGTTCAAATCTACAATTGGGGTTAAGTAATTGTTTTGGCCAGTTATATGACAAAGACGCCACTGGACGCCATTTTGTATCTGGTCTCTAATGTAAACACATTGGAACTCCAAAGAAATCTGCATTGATAAAATATAACTACATTCTAAAATATTTACTGTCAGCTGTGGTGCTGATATTTATACAACAAATTAGATATATTTAAAAAATACCGGTGCATTTTAAACCTTGGACATTTTTTCTTTGTTGCAGCAAGGTATGTATAGTGGCCAAAAACAACAATTGTACATGCTGGCCGAGTTGCTTGTGTTGTCATTTGGTGTTTTGGTTCTCGACTATTATCTCCAATCAGAAAACAGAATGAGCAGCATCACCTTTTGGTTTCCATTTCCTACGACCAGATCTTGAGTACTAAAACCTTTGCTTTGTCCTGTCTCTGATCTGAGGTCACTCCCTAAAGCCCAGCTCCTGCACCAATCATGAATCAGAGCTAGTTCAGCCTCTGCAGCTCAGCGAGACTCGAATTCTAGAGGAGAAGGAGCTGAATATGTCACATGAACACTGAACACAAACTGAGAAGTACAAAGACTTTGATGTGTCTCTGTCTGCAGGTCAAGGCTCTGGATACACGGGCTCAGTGTTGATCAAGTTCCAATAACTTCCTTTTCAAACTAGAGCTCGGGCTACATACTATAGAGTTTTAAAAGACAAAAAAGAGTACCAAATTTTGATCGATCAGGATGAGGAAACCTGTGCTTTTCTCTCAACTGGGTTCAACAAAAGTTTGATGTCTCTGCCTGTCTGTTGTGATGCTTTGACCAATCAGCTTGGAGTATTTGGCTGAATGAGATACAGGTGAAGTTTTTTTGCATTTGTGAGACCCTAGATTCCTCATCCCTCTCCACTGTGAGGTGAACCAAACCAGTGCCGTCTCCAGATGGCTATCTAAGGCTGGTTGTGTGCATTAAACTGCCTGTCAATCCCTTGGGGCTGCAGCGGTGGCGGATTATCAGGTGCAGTAGGTGGGGGAGGAGTTTATGTAATTTCCTGTCAGTGCGGATTGGGCCGGGCTGTTGGTGGGCTCAACTCTAATCTGTCTGTGAGCGTAGGACAGAGGCATGGACTCCTGTCAAAGAGGTTTTTGTTACTTTGTTAAGCCTGCTACAAGCTACAGGATCATTTGCACGTGCTCATGAAAGATTTTCATGTCACAGCGCTTTGTGTTGACGGTGCCACTCCATAATATAGGTACCGACGGCATCCGAGGTAATGCCCACTAACAGACCTCTGTGGGAGAAGCAAATCATCCATTTTAATGCAAAACCCACTGTTCAACAACTGCAAGAGCACTGTAGGGGCTTGTACCAAATACAAACACAAAGACAAAAAAGAAAGTGGTCGAACGGCCCAAATTTGTAAATACATCCAAGAATCAATAAAACAATCAAGATTTATTTGTATAGTACCATTCCTACATAACATAACTGTAACATAAGTGCTTTACAACTATTACAACACATTTTTAAAAACAAAGTACAGAACACTTCACAATGCACATTTAAAAAAAAACATTACATTAAAACATATTAAAAATAGTAAACTACATATAAGAATCCCTCCCTGCACTACTAAACGAGCTGTTTTTAGCCTAGATTTAAACATTGTTAAAGTAGGGGCCTGTCTCCCCAGCTCAAGAAGGCTATTCCAGAACCTCGCCGTGTAATGTTGAAACGCTGCTTCCCCATGTGTAGTCCTGACTCTGGGCACCAGCAGGAGGTTCTCAGAGTCTGTGAAGGCTTCGTTGAGGAGGTAATTTCCATACATCTAGCACTGGCGCAAATTGCACACAGGTGTGGTCATGCCAAAATATGAGGTCAAGTGAAGTAAATTGAAGGCGTGGTGTGGTGCATTCTGTGAATAGCCAGAATCTTTACCAATAAACTGCAAAACTAGTGCACTAAAAACATAACATGGGTAACAGGCCCAATACAGGTCGGAAGTCTGCTCACACATCTCTGCCGGTCTCTCCCTGTACTGGGTGACAACCATCCCCGAGGGCTCAAAGGCCTGGCACTAATGCGGGCCGGCTGCAGCTGAGCCACGGGAGCGGACGATCCCGAAATGCACACCTCCAGACTGCTGCGATGACCCGCATTTGTCACGATGCGTTCAGTGCTCAGCGCCTCTAGGATCTGGACCTGGTTTAGTCTGAGGAGACTGGGGAAAAGCCCAAAGACCTACGATCCATTCCCAAGTGGAACCTTTTTTTCAATTTTTGGAACAAATTGAAAAACGGAAAATCAAACCATTTTATTGCTCAATTCTTTCTTTGCCTGGATATGAGGCCATGACTGCAAACATCACCTACACAGGTGGCAAATTGAATTCCACAGTTATCATTGCAATTCATTGGTTCGAAAACTATCAGCCTATATGTACTTGCACCATCCCACTCCAGCCTCCAGCGACCACGTACAGCCATATTATGTCAGCCCTAAGATCAGGGGCAAAATACGGCCCAGAGATTGGAGGTAGTTACCAACACTTTCTCTTTGTTTGTCTGAAAACACTTCCGTCTTGTCTGAGTTCAGTTGGAAGAAGTTGGATCTGTTGGATGAAGTTAGAGTGAATCCACTGGTCAATATCCACCCGCCGTCAGTGAAATATAAATCAGAGTGTCATGTGCAGAATTGTGATAGGAGACACCACCGTTGCGTATCAACTGCCCCAATGGCAGCATGTAGAGGTTGAATAAAAGTGGTCCCAGAATTGACCCTTGAGGCATCCCACAGGTCAAGGCCATGTGGATTAAGATACAGTCACCAATCTCAACAAAGTACTTTCTTTCTTCTAGATAGGACTGTAACCAATGTAAGGCAGTGCTAGTGATGCCCACCCAGTCCTCTAGTTTCTGAAGGTGGATCATATGATCAACAGTGTCAAAAGCCACATTCAGCAGGACTAAGACCTTGCCCAAGTTACTGCTCCAACAGATGTCATTTGTTACTTTAATGAGAACATTCTCATTCTGTGATTCGACCTGAATTCAGACGGGAAAATATCAAGAGTTCTGTATGAGAAACTGTCCATAAGCAGCTTTTTCAAGGACGTTTCCTTGAAAGGGCGGGTTTGGGATGGGCTGATCATTTTTCATTACGGTTGCAGTACTGTTCCTGAGAGTAATGCTCTGTATTGTGGAGGAGTAATATTGTACAAACATTATACAAAATAATTGGGCTATTTTAAGTCAAATGGAGCTAAATTCAGCATTGCCCACATGTTTATAGAGGCACAGCATCAGACTTAAATGTGTTAATAAAAAAACATTAAAAAAAAAGATTCCTGTCGGTTTTAGACTGCTATTGGATTGGTATCAAGATAATAAACTTTGAAAAATGTGATCAGGAGCCAAAAAAACCTGGTGATTTGGTATATTACAATTACTGTGAAATTCATGTGCAATTACTGTGAAATTCATGTGCAATCTATGTGCTGTCGTGACACATATTCATGTGCAATTACCGTCGGGATCACATGCAATGGTATTTATGTATTTATTTGTCTATGGGAGTTTTTATTTATTTATAGGAGATCTTCTACTGAAAGTGTTTTTCAGACTTCCTATAAGTGATCTGTTCTTCTGTATCTACCTCTGTATCTACCTGCGTTGCACCAATGAAATTTCCCCATGTGGGACAATAAAGGAATATCTTATCTTATCTTATCTTATTGTCTCAGACAAAGATCTGAGATTCCTATCACTACTACAGAACAATCTGTTTGCTTTTCTGGTGTATTGCCATCAACAACATCCATTAGGACTCAATTGTGACTTTTATTAGTTGTGCTTAAAATAGACACTATCCACCTAGAAACGTCTGGAAATAGGGAAAAAATGAGCAAAAAAATAGAAGAAATACTAATGGCATGAATAAATGAAAAGGTTATTGTCATTTCAGTGTGTTTATCAGTCGGCCATGTCCAGAATAAAGTCCGTAAAACAAGACAACGCTTGTCCCGTCCAAAAGTACACAATAAACCTCAGATGTCGTGGGCTCATTTAAATATCACAGACGTTCTCAGGCAAAACTAATCCTGTCCGAATAGGGCTAAAGATGCTAAATTCTAAACTTGCCGTTCATTCAAAAGTATTCTTACTCTATATAATGATACATGTCTTTACCAGGTGTGACCTAGCTGTTTATCGGGTTTACATTGTTTTGGCTAATTTCTCTATGGACACCTGCAACAAAAATGGTGGATTTCCATGGTAACGTTGGTATTTTGATGTCCCGTGTCTGTTTGTGGGCGTGTGGGCGTGTGAGCCGGAGCGCAGTGGTGGTTATGGAGAAGTGCGATGGCAGATTGGAACAGTAAACCCGAGGCCGGCCTTGTGTCTTATTGATGCTGGGACACAGGAGCTGTCAGTGCCGCTGTCCTGTTCCGCTGCGCCCGCTGAAATAGTAATGAGCGGGGACAGTGTGCTTTTCACCAGCGATCCCAGGGACACCCGTGGGTGCTAGCTCCAGGGTGTCAGAGCGGGGATGGACGCGCAGAGGCAGGGAGACGCTACAGCCGGGACAACAGGCACGCAGACTCAGGTTAGAGCGAAGCTACGGAAGAACTGCTGTAGTGTCTGAGGTTAGATCTGGTTTAGTCCTGGTTGAGTGCTAGCAATCCTGTATCTGATTTAGTATTGGATCAGACCTGACTTCCATTAGTTCCTGGGTTAGTTCTTATTTAGACCACGTGTGGACCTTTGTGGTGTTTGTAAAGCTTAACATTCTCTCATACTTGTTCTGTGGGAAAGATTTGCATCTCCCTAATCCAGAGGAACATTATTGGAAACAGATTTTGCACTATTTATGTTCTTACTTATTGTGTTTTCGCATTTTGATGTCTTTGATTTTCCATATAATTTTGTTTTTTGTTGCTAAGAAATGTCTAGAATAACCACACTTTCTCAAAACTTGCATATCGCTCGTATGTTTATGTTGTGCCGCTGTGATTCCATTTCTGATTCACTTTTAAACTTCTTTGACTTGTTTGCTATGAATGATACAAACCTGACATGCAGAGGTTAAGAGTTCATGCCATGCGGTTGTAATGAACTCGATTTGAGGCAAAAATGCTCAGAACGAATCTGGTGGTGATTTTTGGACTTAAATACAGCACAGAAGATCTAGTGTTTTGTGAGGCTTAGGAGAGAACCTTGTAAACAGGACTGATGAAACAAGCGTGATAAATGTTAAATACAACTCCGGGTATGTTTTTCAGGAGTTTTTGGGTAATATGTTTAATTTAACGGCAACATTTGCATATTACCATGTCCAAATCTAAGCTTGTCTCCTTCGTGTGGACGTAGTCTCGTTGTAACAGAGGCAATTATTGGAGTACGCCTACATCAGATGTTTGGTTCATCTTTACTGATACAGTCGAACCCTTTTGACACTGTTGCTCTCCTGCCTGTCCTGCTGTAGGCTTCCTGATGGAGGAGGACCATGTGACACTGACAGATAAAGAGACGGGGCAGAAACAGATCCCGCTCCACAGTCTGAGTGCTTTGACTTTAGGGAAACTTAGACGTCTGTAATCAAACATTCATCGGAACGTCTTTGATTTCTTTCAATACTGAGTTTGGTCGAGCTCTGCCTGGGACAAGCTGCTCTTTTGGACTTTTTCTCACAGTATGGTGTTCACCTAAATATGACGATACTCAGAGTCACAATACTGGTATCATTACTCCGATACCAGTATCTTTTAATGACGTCATGCAAATTAATGAGGCTGCAGTGTTGATGTTTCAGTTTATTTCAATGTCAGACAGAATGTGGGCTTAGAGGCTCAGTGCTGCTGGATAAATGACCACTTAAATTATTTTATTGAAGTTGTTTATTCCTCTTGGAAACACTACTTTCACTTTCATTCTGTATCTATGCTTTCACAGAGAATCAATGAGAATCAATACCAGAAAGTTTTTTTTTGTTTTTTTTTAGTAGCTGTGTCTTATTTTATGACTCATTAAAACAGACAAAATCATTGTTTTACTTTTGGGAAATGCAGATTAGAGCCAATGCACATCCATAGTATGATGTAAATTATTAAGTTATTATTATTATTAACCAACTCATCAGTTGCAATTTCATGAAAAGCATTGCAATTGTAAGTAGATTTTTTTTCTTTACTATGGATGGCTTTTATTTTATTTATTTGAAAAGGGACATTGCATATTAGTCAACATCAAACAATGTAAACGTGCCCGAGTTAGCTGATATGAGCTCATTTGCATAGTTCCTTTCATCCAGTCATCCTAAAAGTGAAGACACTTAAAAATCACACATCACACATTACAAAAGTATACAATAAAGCAAAGACAAATACATTTATATACCACTAGAGCTCACAAATGTGTGTTTCTACTAGCCACTTTTTAGCATTCTTTTTAAAAGAAAGGAACGAGGGAGACACTGGAACGGCTTCTGGTCCAGAGCTCCACTGTGGGGAAGCTCTGATGGAGAAGACGGCCTGACCAAAGACAATTCTTCTGTGAGGAATGATGCAAGTCTTCCCTTATCGCTCCTCTGGTCACTCTGCCCTCCCTATCAAGTCTTTCAGTGAAGGAGGAGTAGAGCCATGTCTCATCCAATACATAAGACATGTTTTTGAATTTAATAAGATTGTTCCAATTCATCAACTTTTATTTCTGCAGAATATGACAGTGATGATATCTGTAGTGTTTTCTGTCCAGTGGTTTAGGCCCTGATATACTTTAGACCTTTGGATCCTCTAGACAGTGACACGTTATGTGCGCTGTCAATACAACTCCGATCTGCTCATAACCATAACACTTCACCGCTACTGAAACTGTAAAGAGAAAAAACGAGACAGAATTTATTTATTACTCACTTATTACAAGCTATAAAGTTAAACTGTGGCATTCAAGTCCATTTCTCTTCAAATTCATGACACTCAGTTCACGAAACAAGCCATTCATCAAGTTTAAAAAGAGTCTTTAAAAAAGTGTGACAAAGGGCACGAGTTCCTCCTGTGTACAGTGTTTACTCTGTGTGGATCAGTGAAGCTGCTGCATGTGCGCTACAGTATACACAACACTACTTCCTGTGTCGCCTGTCACAACTTTCTGTTCTGATTCACGTTTACAAAATGATAATAACACAAGTTTGTCTTTCATCTAAACTTCATGAACTGAATTGCGCTGATCGGCCCTGATTTGGAGCACTTTGTCATCTCAAAGCGAGTCGTTTTATTCTCAACAGGAAACGGCTGGAAATCGCTATTTATATCCCGACATGTTTCCCCCAACAACCAGGCGTGCGCAGACGTGTGGAGATGTGCCACGTGGAGTTTCGGCCTCAGAGGTCAAAGTTTGCGACGTGCTCACTGGTTCAGAGTCTGAGTTTGCTCTGTCATATCTCCAGCTCGTTCGCTCAGTCAATATTTCACCAGCCACTGTTTATGTGGACCTGCTGTGTGGACATGCTCAGACTCGGGCCGGCGAAGAGGACAAACATCCAAAGGTTTGGCAATGTTTTCAAAATTGTGAATACTTGCCAAGTAACGGATTTATAAAGTTTGATTTTGAGAAAACCTGCAGTGTTGTAGTTACTAGAAGACAGTAATATAATAAGAATATGTCAATGTTTTGCTCTTGATATTTTTGCAATCCATCAAAATTCAGAAATGCAAAACTTGACTGACTGTAAACAAACCTCTGGAGGTTTGAGTATCACACAATAGTTAAATCTATGCAATGTGCAGAAATATAACTGTGCCCTTGTTTGAGTTTCACTGCGAGATTCTGTTCTCAGCACGGGGCCACAGTGGCAGCTGTAACGCTGGGAGTAGGGTTGTTGTTGTTGTGTTACTTTTAATGGCGGTCGGCAGCCAACAGGAAATGTGCCTTTACTGCCACCTGCTGCAGTTGTACGTCTTCAAAGTATGTGTTTTACGCTATATTGTACGAAAAAAGGAGAGAGAGAAAGAGAAAGATCTCTTGTATGTTTCTTCTGTCAGGGTGGAATTCCCCTGAGCTCCGGTTTACCCCGTCAACCCAAAACATGATAAGTTAAATCTCCAGCAAAGGTCCTGACCAAGACATGAACAGGATCCTGAGCGCTCCTGACACTTTGCCCCAGTGGCATTGACAAATTTCCGAAATTACCCCCCAAAATAACCATGTGACGAACTCAGGAAACCCACTGCAAAATTAAATGAACACAAATGATCATTTTTAGTGTTAAATAATTAATTGTAAAGTCGGTACTTTGCACATTATATTCTGAAGCACGTGCGCAGCTCATTTTTTCATCCATCCATCCATCCATCCATCCATCTTCTGCCGCTTTATCCGGGGCCGGGTCGCGGGGGCAGCAGTCTGAGCAGGGACTCCCAGACTTCCTTCTCCCCAGACACTTCCTCTAACTCCCCCGGGGGGATCCCGAGGCGTTCCCAGGCCAGCTGAGAGACATAGTCTCTCCAGCGAGTCCTGGGTCTTCCCCGGGGCCTCTTCCCGGTGGGACATGCCTGAAACACCTCCCGAGGGAGGCGCCCAGGAGGCATCCGGAACAGATGCCCGAGCCACCTCAGCTGGCTCCTCTCGACGTGGAGGAGCAGCGGCTCTACTCCGAGCTCCCCCCGTGTGGCCGAGCTCCTCACCTTATCTCTAAGGGAGCGCCCAGCCACACGGCGGAGGAAACTCATTTCGACAGCTTGTATCCGCGATCTTGTTCTTTCGGTCACTACCCAAAGCTCATGACCATAGGTGAGGTCAGAACGTAGACCGACCGGTAAATAGAGAGCTTTGCCTTTCGGCTCAGCTCCCTCTTCACCACAACGGTCCGATGCAGCGACTGCATCACTGCAGCCGCTGCACCGATCCGCCTGTCGATCTCACGCTCCATCCTTACCTCACTCGTGAACAAGACCCCGAGATACTTGAACTCCTCCACTTGGGGCAAGGACACCCCACCCACCTGGAGAGGGCAAGCCACCTTTTTCCGGTCGAGAACCATGGCCTCGGATTTGGAGGTGCTGATTCTCATCCCAGCCGCTTCACACTCGGCTGCAAACCGTCCCAGTGCATGTTGCAGGTCCGGGTTTGATGGAGCCATCAGGACAACATCGTCTGCAAACAGCAGAGATGAGATCCTGTGGTCCCCAAACCGGACACCCTCCGACCCCTGACTGCGCCTAGAAATTCTGTCCATAAAAACAATGAACAGAACCGGTGACAAAGGGCAGCCCTGGCGGAGTCCAACATGCACTGGGAACAGGTCTTACTTACTGCCGGCAATGCGAACACAGCTCCTGCTCCGGTCATACAGGGACCGGATAGCCCTGAGCAAAGGGCCCCGGACCCCGTACTCCCGGAGCACCCCCCAAAGGACACCCCGAGGGACACGGTCAAAAGCCTTCTCCAGATCCTCAAAGCACATGTGGACTGGTTGGGCAAACTCCCATGAGCCCTCGAGCACCCGATGGAGGGTATAGAGCTGGTCCAGTGTTCCACGACCGGGACGAAAACCACTCTGCTCCTCCTGAATCCAAGGTTCAACTATCGATCGGATTCTCCTCTCCAGTACCTTGGAATAGACCTTACCCGGGAGGCTGAGGAGTGTGATCCCTCTGTAGTTGGAACACACCCTCCGGTCCCCCTTCTTCAACAGAGGGACCACCACCCCGGTCTGCCAGTCCAGAGGCACGGTCCTCGAACGCCACGCAAGACAGTCCTACAACATCCAGATACTTTAGGTACTCAGGGCGGATCTCTTCCACCCCCGGAGCCCTGCCACCGAGGAGTTTGCGAACAACCTCAGTGACTTCAGCTTGGGTGATGGATGAGCCAGCCTCCGAGTCCCCGGTCTCTACTTCCTCTTCGGAAGACGTGACTGAGGGATTAAGGAGATCCTCAAAGTATTCCTTCCACCGTCCAACGACATCCCCAGTCGAGGTCAGCAGGCCTCCACCCGCACCGTAAACGGTGTTGGTGAGACACTGCTTCCCCCTCCTGAGGCGCCGGACGGTTTGCCAGAATTTCTTTGGTGCCGACCGATAGTCCTCCTCCATGGCCTCCCCGAACTCCTCCCAGGCCCGGGTTTTTGCCTCTGCGACAGCACGAGCCGCGGCTCGCTTGGCCTGCCGATACCCGTCGATGACCTCCGGAGACCTACAAGCCACAGTGGCCTGATAGGCCTCCTTCTTCAGTCTGACGGCATCCCTTACTTCCGGTGTCCACCACCGGGTTCGGGGGTTGCCGCCACGACAGGCACCGGAGACCTTGCGACCACAACTCCGAGCAGCCGCATCAACAATGGAGGCGGAGAACATGGTCCACTCGGACTCAATGTCCCCAACCTCCCCCGGGACATGGGAGAAGCTCTCCCGGAGGTGCGAGTTGAATACCCTACTGACAGAGGGCTCCAATAGACGTTCCCAACAGACCCTCACAATGCGCTTGGGTCTGCCAAGTCTGTCCGGCTTCCTCCTCCGCCATCGGATCCAACTCACCACCAGGTGGTGATCGGTTGACAACTCTGCCCCTCTCTTCACCCGAGTGTCCAAGACACGCGGCCGGAGGTCAGATGACACGACAACAAAGTCGATCATTGACCTCCGGCCTAGGGTGTCCTGGTGCCATGTGCACTGATGGACACCCTTGTGCTTGAACATGGTGTTCGTTATGGACAATCCGTGGCTAGCACAGAAGTCCAATAACTGAACACCGCTCGGGTTCAGATCGGGGAAGCCGTTCTTCCCGATCACCCCTCTCCAGGTGTCACTGTCATTGCCCACGTGGGCGTTGAAGTCCCCCAGTAGAACAACGGAGTCCCCGGTCGGTGCACTGTCCAGTACCCCTCCCAAGGACTCCAAGAAGGCCGGGTACTCGGCACTGCTGTTCGGCCCGTAGGCCGCCACAACAGTGAGAGACCTGTCCCCCACCCGAAGGCGGAGGGACGCGACCCTCTCGTTCACCGGGGTAAACTCCAACATGTGGCGGCTGAGCTGAGGGGCTATCAGCAAGCCCACACCAGCCCACCGCCTCTCCCCGCGGGCAACACCAGAGAAGTGGAGCGTCCAGCCCCTCTCGAGGAGATGGTTTCCAGAGCCCAAACTGTGCGTGGAGGTGAGGCCGACTATATCTAGTCGGTATCGCTCAACCTCCCGCACAAGCTCAGGCTCTTTCCCCCCCAGCAAGGTGACATTCCATGTCCCCAGAGTTAGTCTCTGTGTCTGGAGATCTGGTCGCTGAGGCCCCTGCCGTCGACTGCCGCCCAGATCTCTCTGCACCGGCCCCTTATGGATCCTCCTGCGGGTGGTGGGCCCACGGGAGGGCGGCCCCATGTCGCTCTTTCGGGCTGTGCCCGGCCGGGCCCCGTGGGGTAAGACCCGGCCACCAGGCGCTCGCCATGGAGCACCCATCCCAGGCCTGGCTCCAGGATGGGGCCCTGGTGACGCCGATCCGGGCGACGTAAACTGCCTTGTTCGTGTTGTCATCATAGAGGGCTTCTGAACTGATCTTTGTCTGACCCGTCACCTAGGACCTGTTTGCCTTGGGAGACCCTACCAGGGGCATGAAGCCCCCGACAACATAGCTCCCGGGATCATTCGGGCACTCAAACCCCTCCACCACGTTAAGGTGTCGGTTCAAGGAGAGGTAATTTTTTTCATTCATTTACAAATAAATTTATCATTCATTTATTTATTTATACTAAATTAGAGAAACTGTCTTTTACACGATTATCCTGCTGAATACAAAACTCATAAAAACACATACAATTATGAGAAAAAAATTAACCGTAAGGCTGCCCCAAATAAATTGTCTGTTTGCTGTAACCTGACCCAACATTTAGTGGGTCGGTCGTAGGGCTGTGTTCAAAATATCGATACGGCGATATATCGTCACGGGCTCCGATACGGAGTCGCCGTATCGATACTTTTCAATAACGTTAATTTATTACAAATTGTCCGGGCGGCCGTTTAGAAGCTCCCTCCTGTAGAGGGTGGTAAACAGCGCGGAACTACTGAGACAGACACACAGCGTGCAGCAGCTGTACACAGGCCTGAAGAAGAGCTTTTGGCTCCAAACGTCGCTACTGTCACACGCCTCCCTTCTCCATTCTATTTGATTTCCTTTTTCATTGATTTCATTCCTTTCACCCCTTTATTTATACAAATTCAACGCAGCCCCGGAGCTAACTTAGCCCCGAGACCGCCATTTTAGCCCCGGAGCTAACACAACCCCGAGGCCACCACAACAGCCGAACCGGAGGCAAAAAAACGGACACAAGCCTGACACCAACATCACACACATCTTCCCTTCTCTACACTACATAAACCGAACGGTTAAACAATAAAACCGAGCGGTTAAACAATACAACTATCCAACATGGCCCCGCTGAGCGCCTGTTAGCTTAGCGTTAGCCACGGCCACTTCCGCACTAGCGCTACTTAGCTTAGTGCCCAGCCCGACCCGAAGAAACGGGATTTTAAGACCAAAACAACAAAAAGACACAAACAGAGGGTCAACAGACTCCCACATCACACACATTACACACCTGACATACCAGAAGGCTAATTAAGATAGCCATGTTTACATTCATTCAAGTTACTGCTATTATTTATTTTGTTCAGACCTTGCCAATTGTTTGGCAACTTGACTTGAATGTGTTCTTTGCATAAGCTTTGTGGATAAACATGAAAATTCATGCATTTTCTTTTTCCGGAATAAAAAAAATGCCCATTTGGTAAACTTTAAGACCCTTTTTTCAAAAACGTATCGGGATACGTATCGTAATGAGGGAATTGTATCGGGACATACAAGTATCGGGATACGTATCGTATCGCGAGGGTCTTGGCAATACCCAGCTCTAGCCGGTCGGTAGGTAAATTCTTTTTTTTTTTTTTTTTTTTTTACAAATTTAGCCATTTTTTGACTCTGAGTGACCGCCAGGGGTCAGGCTTCAACAGTCCTAATTTATTTTCAGGTGAGAATGTTTTGGCAACTGGGCTGTTGCTGAACCGTTTCCTTATTTTCCATAATACATCACCTCAGACAGTAGTAAATGTGCAGTGGTATATGTGACGGGTCACTCCTGGTCATCATATCTACAGCGTGTTTCACGGATCACAAACTACCACGACTGCTGCTGTGACTTGACAATGTTTCTGTTTTTCAGGTTGAACGCCGGACGGAGTCAAACGTGAGGCACCAGCTCAGACGCAGATTGCAATGGTCACAAAGTCCTCCGCAGGTCAGTTCATTCAACAATAGTGATGAAATATAACTAGACTAAGAGTTCCCCATTTGGCTTAAAGTGAGCACATAGTTCCGCTTGTTTGGCTGCTGTCATGCATTGGCTTGTTTGATTGGGAACGTTTTAGTGTGATTTTGAGGGCCGCACAATATTGGGAATTATATGCAAAATTGCTGTTTAGAAGTGCAATATCGATATTATGGTGATATTTGGATAAACCAACGAATGATAACTTTAGTATTCAACAAGTCACGATTATTCTATTGTAGACTGAGACATTTTCAACCAAATTAATATTGAGATATGGTGACCAAAGGATATTATTGTGGAAAATCCGACATTGTTTATTCTTTTTTGACTTAAAAACAGGACAGGAGACTTCCAGATCTCTAACTGTGACATCACAAATCTGGGATTTTCTGTAAAGGAGAGGAACAGGATTCATAAAACAAGTGTGAATGAAGCTAATCACAGCAGTGTCTGGGATGAGGGGACGATGTCATGCTGAACGATGTGTGTTGAGGTAGTTCATTCTGAAATATACAAATGACCTTATGGAGGCAAGCTGTCTGTCGGACATTTTAACCTTGGCATTCACTTGTCCTCTGGATCTCCCTGTGGCTCCTTCACTTAGGCTAAAGCTTTTCTGCCACACAGTCAACACACACTTGATTTCATAGAAACAATTGTAAAATGTCTGCTCCAAACCACGTGCTTTCACTGAGGATTGGTTAAACATTGACATTTGATCTCGAAATATGTGAAAAATGATAGAGATGCACCAATCAATCGGCCGCCGATTTAAAAAGCCGGTTTTATGCTGAATCGGCCAGAATCGGTGACCGGCCGGTCCATGTCGTAATTGCCGGTTTTCGGCCGATCCAAACTGACCCGCATGCGCGGTGCGTAGCAGCTCAACGCGCCCAGAGCAAAACAGCTAAAAACTACAAGACTCTTTCAGAGCGCGGCGGCCAAAGTGTCCAGTTTACACTCAAAGTCTATGTAAACGCGATTCCTGCTTTTTCGCCGCGGAGGTGCGTTTTGCCGTTTTCCGCTCTAGACAAAAGCTTTGACAGGCATAAGCTTCAAAGCGTTAAAATTGTTCGTCGCAGAAAAGTTCAGATTTGTTCAACTTTGTTGGAACACAAGAAGGAGCGAGCCTGGAGGAGGATCAGAGGAGACTGGACTGTGGGGTAAGTTATTACAACTTTGAGACGATTAAAATCTATGTGTTGATAGTTGATGCGGTCAAAATAATTTGCGCTGGTTTGTGTTTGACGAGTTCATGTGTTTATTCAGAGTTATCTGCAGAAGAGTAGGGACACATGAAGGGGCCAGAAGAAGCAGCAGCAGGGCTGTCAGAAGAGTTAGTTGTTGTTGTTGTTCTGCTCAACTAGCAGAGCTAAGCTACGAGCTAATGCTAACAAGAGATCTCATCCACCTGAAATGAGACTTTAAAAACACTTTGATGCATTTGAGACATACATTATGTAGATACAAAACTTAAATTACTGACTCGAACAGCGAAATGAGTGACTACAATCTAATGTCAGGACTATTTAATTGTGCCACAGCCTCAAAGAAATGTTTACACAATCAGCTGTGCTCTAGAATCTATAGTGTCTCATCAGTGGCTAGATAGAAAATCGGTATCGGAAAAATCGGTTTTGGCAGGTCAGACCTCCTTAAAAACCTGAAATCGGTATCGGCCAAGAATTTTGGAATCGGTGCATCTCTAAAAAATGATCTTTGTCTTATGGGATTGTTTGGGGAGACTGTGATTGGCTGACGGTGAACGACAGGGGACATTCTTCCTGGTTGGATTGACTCCTTCCTCTCACGGTCTGCTGCTCTGTCTCCTTCAGAGGCCTGGGCTAGTGTCCTTGTGGGAGAATGAGACAATGGACGCTGCTGAGTGAAGTGATTGGGCACAAAGGGATTTTCTCCAACGCTCTGTCCTACTTTTCACCAGCGCCGCCTGACAGCATATTCTGTGTATACACCACTCCTACTGCAGAGTCTCATGTCCCCCCTCTAACTCTGTGTCTCCCTCTCTCGGTTTGTGTCTCCCTCTGTCTCCTTCTGTCTCCATGTGTCTCCCTCTGTCTCCCTCTGTCTCCTTCTGTCTCCCTCTGTCTCCTTCTGTCTCCCTCTGTCTCCTTCTGTCTCCCTCTGTCTCCTTGTGTCTCCCTCTGTCTCCTTCTGTCTCCCTCTGTCTCCTTCTGTCTCCTTCTGTCTCCCTCTGTCTCCTTCTGTCTCCCTCTGTCTCCCTCTGTCTCCTTCTGTCTCCTTCTGTCTCCCCCTGTCTATTTGTGCCCTCTCTGTCTCCATCAAATCAAATCAAATCAATTTATTTTTGTAAGGCCCAAAATCACAACAACAGTTGCCTCTGAGGGCCACAGGGAGAAATGAATCAACAATGTCTGTGGTGGCGATGAAGTCAGACAATGTCTGTGGTGGCGAAGGACGATGTCCCAGGGTCCTCTGTCCTTAGACTCTCCTTCTCGGCCAGGAAAAACTACAAAAAAAACCTCTTTGGGAAAAAAGCGTAGAAACCTGGAGGAGTTCCAGTGAAGGAGAGATCCGACTCTCAGAGACGGACAGACGGACACAAGGAGACTGGAGCTGGACCCACTCTTCAGGCAGAAGAGGGACCGTCTGAGTCGAGCTGGACCCACTCTTCAGGCAGATGAGGGACCGTCGGAGGCGAGCTGGACCCACTCTTCAGGCAGATGAGGGACCGTCCACACAGGGCAGGGACCACTTCACCAGGGGAGGGGCATCTGGGTCCACAGGTCCTCAGGAGTGAGAGAAAGAAAAGAAGGCGGTGAACAGTTTGCAAGTGGAATCAAAAAATAAATATTGTTTGATAGCATAAGTAGTCAGAAGAAGAAGAGGATAGTGCTCAAGCTGTCATACTTCCCCCAGCATAGTTACTCCTAGGGCAGCGTAGCTAAAGCTGTGGGTTTCTGTTTCTGTTCCTAACTAGTCTGACCATAAGCGATTTCAAAGAGGAACATTTTAAGCCTGGACTTAAATGAAGAGACTGTGTCAGCATATTTAACATGGGTCGGGAGCTGATTCCATAACACAGGAGCTTGGTAGCTAAACGCTCTACCTCCTACTGTGCTTTTAGAGACTCTTGGCACCACCAGAAGGCCAGCATTCTGAGAGCGAAGAGCTCTGTTTGGATGATATGGTTCTATAGCGTCTTTGAGGTAGGATGGGGCCATGTCATTTATGGCTTTGTAGGTCAAGAGTAGAATTTTGAATTTGATTCTAGACTCGACGGGGAGCCAGTGAAGAGACTTCAGCACCGGCGTAATGTGCTCTCTTCTTTTTGTTCCTGTTAGTAATCTTGCTGCTGCATTTTGAACCAGTTGAAAGCTTTTTATGGAGCTTTTAGGACACGCTGCAAGCAGGGAGTTACAGTAGTCTAATCTAGTCGTTACAAATGCATGGATAAGTTTTTCGGCATCACTTTTAGGCAGGATTCTTCTGATTTTGGCGATGTTGCGCAAATGGAAATAGGCTGTTTTACAAGCTTGATTTATATGAGCTTTAAATGAGAGCTCCTGGTCAAATAAGACTCCAAGGTTTCTTACAGTAGAACTGGAGGCTACACTGACATTGTCCAGTGTGACTATCTGCTCAGATAGAGCGTCTCGTAGATGCTTAGGGCCAAGCACAATGACCTCGGTTTTTTCAGGGTTAAGAAGCAGGTAGTTTAGTGTCATCCAGGTTTTTATCTCCTTCACACAAGTACTAAGTCTGTCTACTTGATCGCTCTGATCAGGTTTCATTGATAAATACAGCTGAGTGTCGTCTGCATAGCAGTGGAAGTTAATGCCATGCTTTCTGATAATGTTGCCTAACGGCAGCATATAAAGAGTAAACAGAATTGGACCGAGTACCGAACCCTGTGGCACACCGTAAATTACTTTAGAGCTTGGTGAGGAGCTCTGGTTTACATTAACAAATTGGAACCTATCAGATAGATAGGATTTAAACCAGCTGAGGGCTGTTCCTCCAACACCTACATCACATTCTAACCTCTGCAGTAGAATGTTGTGGTCGATGGTGTCAAACGCTGCGCTGAGGTCCAACAGAACCAGGATTGAGACCAGTCCATCGTCAGCGGCTAATAACAAATCATTTGTGACTTTAACTAGTGCAGTTTCAGTGCTGTGGTGGGCTCTGAACCCTGACTGGAAAACTTCAAATAAGTTATTGTCCTGCAGGTGGCGACAAAGCTGTTTTACTACAACTTTTTCAAGGATTTTAGAGACGAAGGGAAGATTTGAAATAGGTCTGTAGTTTACCAATAGGTCGGGATCTAGATTAGGCTTTTTCAGAAGAGGTTTAATGACTGCATGTTTGAAGGACTGTGGAACATAGCCACTTTCGAGTGAAGTATTTATTATATTAAGAATAGGGTCTATAATTAGGGGAAGAATGTCTTTGAGGAGTCTGCTTGGAATGGGGTCTAGGACACAAGTTGAGCTTTTAGAGGACATAATGGCTGAAGTTATCTCTGCTTGATCAACAGCTGTGAACCTTTCTAAGTTTACAGGTGGATTTATATGGGACGTTAGATTTACAGCTTGGGCTAGTTCAGGGCTAATAGCGGGGGTAATTTCATCTAATTTATCTCTGATTGTTTTTATTTTATTGTTAAAAAATAGGAGGAAATCATCAGAGCTAAGTGTAGCTGGGATTGAGGGCTCTACTGCACTGTGACAGTTTGTTAGCCTAGCTACAGTGCTGAAAAGGAATTTAGTGTTACTTTTGTTGACTTCTATTAGATTTGAATAATATCTGGTTTGGGCCTTACGCAGAGCCTGCTTATAGGACAGCAGGCAACTTTTCCATGCTTTTAGGGATTCTTCGGTGTGAGAGCGACGAAATAATCCCTCTAACTTTCTAACTTTTTGTTTATGTGAACGCAGTTCTTGGTTGTACCATGGGGAGGCGCGCTTTGGCCTAATGACCTTCTGTTTTAACGGCGCGACAACGTCAAGAGCAGACTTCAGAGAATTCATGGTCAAGTCGACACATTGATCACTTAAACTGGGACTAAAACTGTTCTCAGCAGGATCACATGACATGTCACTGAATATTGGCTCTATTATTTCTTTGAATTTTGAGATAGATTTTTCAGATATTGTCCTTTTCATTATAACTTTATTTTGTGGGACTGGATGATCTTTAAGAATAAACTGAAAGGTAATTAGGAAATGATCTGACAATATAGGGTTTTGAGGGAGGACAATGAGGTCACTAATCTCTGTTCCATACGTTAGGACAAGATCCAGAGTGTTCTTGTGAGTGTGAGTCGGTTTATTTACATTCTGAGTGAAACCAATGCTGTCTAACAAGGCGCTGAAGGCATTACTGAGAGCGTCATCACTCATGTTCACGTGGATATTAAAGTCTCCAACTATAACTATTTTATCCCAGGCTAACACTAAGTTTGATATAAAGTCAGAAAACTCTGTTAAAAACTCTGAATAGGGACCAGGAGGTCGGTAGATAACTATGAACAAAACTCCTTTTTGGTTTTTCATATTTGGACATGTGATCGACAGCATAAGGCTTTCAAATGAGTGAAATGCATTGTTAGTTTTAGGGCTCATGAGTAGGCTTGAGTGGGAGATCACTGCCACACCACCACCTCGGCCTGTGCTCCTGACAGTCTGAAAGTTAACATGGGTGGGTGGGGTGGACTCATTTAGTCTGACGTAGTCGTCTTGTTGAAGCCACGTTTCAGTTAGAGCTAGAAGATCTATGTTATAGTCACTAATTAATTCATTAACTAAGAGCGATTTGGAGGAAATTGCTCTAATGTTTAGCAGTCCACATTTTACGTGTTTATTCATTTGTGTATTTGTGTCATTTGTGATTGTTATTTTCCTTAAGTTATTTGGTCTGACGCCTGAAATATTTTTTCTGAGATGTGACTTTTTGGCATTATTTGTACGAGGGACACGAGGGACACGAGGGACACACACAGTCTCTATCTGTCTTGAATCTGAACACTTCACATGTAACAGAACGGGCGAGAGTTCAGCGACAGAGGAGCGTCTTGAACTGCTGCTCTGCACCTGGGGCTCATCCCTAGATGGTCACTTAACACGACTAAGACTATCGGTCAAATTCCGAACTAATAGGGATGTACCCTCCGAAGTCGGATGGATGCCATCCCTGCGTATGAGCCCGGGCTTTCCCCAAAACGCACTCCAGTTATCAATAAAGACAACGTTGTTTTGAGGGCACCATCTGGATAACCAGTTGTTGAATGCTGAGAGACGGCTGTACAATTCAGCATTGATCCGATTGGGCAGGGGACCAGAAAATATTACAGTGTCTGACATCGACTTCGCTAGGTCACACACCGCGGCTACTTGAACTTTGAGCACCTCTGATTGTCTCCGCCGGGCGTCGTTACCGCCTGCGTGTACCACGACTCGCCGGAAACGGGTCCTACTCCGCTTTAAGATCCTAAGGTTTCCTTCGATGTCACCCATTCTGGCCCCAGGGTAACACCTAACGCTAGCAGCTGGCAGCTTCACGTCTCTAACAATAGAACTCCCGATTACAAGAGTTTCTCTCGTGTGTTCAGCGGGCGTGTGATCGCTGAGGGGAGAAAACCTATTATAGACGTGAAGCTCACGGCGCTTTGAGGTTCGGCGTTTAGCGCCTTGTCCCCTCCGAACTGTCACAAAATGGTCCCTATTCTGTTCCTGGTCTAGTCCCGGCTGCACGGGAGACGCTGAGGGGCTGAGCTCGGCCTTACTGCTACTGCTAATGCTATTGCTACGCCCTGCAGCGCGGTCCGGTAGCCCTCGCGCTAAAACCGAACTATAACTGGACTTAAGCTCCTCTAAACAGCGGATCCGCGCTTCTAACTCCGTAACCCTGGCCTCCAAAACTACCACTACACTGCACTTCACGCACCTATCATCAGAGAAGGAGCCAGGGTTCTGACTCGACATATGACAGCTCAAACAGGTAAAGGTAGATCCAGCCATGACGCTAGCGGCTAGGCTACGCTAGGCTAGTTCAGGCTGGAGCTAGAAAGTGAGGAGGGCTTTTAATCCACGAAATACTGAAAAGCGAGCGGCTTGAGGCTCCGGATTGTTTGCGGAGAAATCAAACGTTCACTTTCGTGTATATGATGCGTAAATAGTGTGTATAATTCGTGGATTAATCGGTAAAAGGCTCTAAGAACGAACAGCTCTGAAAACGCGACACACTCACCGGAAATGACGTCATCGGCCCTCGATGGACGCAGTTGTGTCTCGTTGGACGGCGCAGAACATGTTTCTCCCTCTGTCTCCTTGTGTCTCCCTCTGTCTCCTTCTGTCTCCCTCTGTCTCCTTGTGTCTCCTTCTGTCTTCCCCTGTCTATTTGTGTCTCCTTCTGTCTCCCCCTGTCTATTTGTGTCTCCTTCTATTTCCTTCTGTCTCCCTCTGTCTCCTTCTGTCTCCCTCTGTCATCTTGTGTCCCCCAGTGTAGCGCTCGTCATCTCATGTGCCTTCCTCTGTAAAAATGATGTGACGAAATATCCGATCTTAAATGGTCGAGCGAGTCTGTAAAGCTGCGTAACTATTACAAACATCACTGCCGTTTTAACATTAATTTTAATATACCGTATATTCCGGAGTCTTCTTCCTCCCCCCCGCCTGCTCCTCTTCCTCCTCCCCCCGCCTGCTCCTCTTCCTCCTCCCCCCCGCCTGCTCCTCTTCCTCCTCCCCCCCGCCTGCTCCTCTTCCTCCTCCTCCTTTCCCCGTGTCCTCTCTGCGTCAGACCAGCTCCATTCATGAAAAGCGTGACGTGAGCGGACGCCACCTTCGCCCACTCTTTTCACCCGCACTCGGCTCCTTCCACTCTCCGCCGCAGACAAAACAGCAGGAAACATCAAAGCTATTTCTCCTCCACACACGCCCCGGATTGTCTCCTCTCCTTTTGCTTCCATGGGATGATAATTGTGTTCCCGTAAGTATCGTCATTACCGCGGGTGCTGCGTTGCTTATGTTACAGAGGATGTCCTTGTGTCGTGTGTGAGTGGGTGGGAAGTTGCGGCGTTGTGAATGGGTTTGGAGATGCTAATGCTGCGCGCGGTCTTGTTTTGGATGCGGCGTGTGCGTGGAGCTAGCCTGGCGGTCGTGCGTGGCTGAATGCTGTTTCTATTTTAAGCTCAGTGTGGTGATGCTGCTCCTCTGATGCAGTGCTGTTCCCTCTGAAGGACGAGCATGAGAGAGAACAACTATTACAACTTTAAAATAGGCATAGAAATGTGCAGTGTATTGATTATTGAGCGGTTATTATGAGTGAGGAAGTATTATGTTTTATACAATATGTTATAGGGGACGTTCGACATAAAGGCTAATCAGTTAGATTTGTGATATATTTTCAGATTAAAATTGTGTTTACAGTGCACATTTTTTGTATTCTTAAAATTAATGAATTGCTGTAATATAATGGAGACTGGTTTGAGACACCACAGTACAAGCATGTAACAGTCTTGGAAAAAAAGTTTTGCAAAAGAAAAAAAACTATTTATTTAGAGCGAAACAAAATTGACGTGTTTGTAGGACATTTTGTAAGCTATACAACATACATTGAATGTTGTGTGTAATGTACATTTCTTTCCTGAAATATAATATAACCAGAGTTATACTGAGAGATAACTGGAGTAAGTTGAACCAGACGCTCCATAAGAAACAATGGCAATACATCATAGAAAATTACATTTCACATTTGTAAACTGTGGAGCTTATTCACAAAAATAATACCTATTATATTTATTTTGTCTGCATTAAATCTCATATGACGCTTTGGTCTGGTGGTCCAACCTGTCCCAGGACCTGGCTCAACTTTCCCTTGAGCTGGGGAGGTTATGCCAAACGCCGAATGAGTCTCAGAACACTTTAATGTTTTATTTTATTCAGATTTCACATTGTTTTGACACTTACACCAGTCTCCCCCCTTTTTTTTATTCTCCATATGCCTCATGCAAAATATATGAATTGCCATAATTACAAAAAACAAAAATATACAGTAGTTCTCACGAATTCTCCATGTTTATTTTTGTCCTGATTTAATTATATAATTTTGTCTTGAATCAGGCGGTGTAGCTCCAGTGTTATGTATTCTTTATTAGGGTATGATATTTCTCCATTGTGGGACAAACAAATATTTTCTATTCTCAGCCTATTTGCCACACTTTTTCTTATTAAGTGTGAATCATGCATAGTCTAGTCATGTCCATCCTCCTGTACCTCTGAAACACTACACTGACATTGATTACAGCTTCTATTCTTAGCCATGTTCCGTTCAACCCTACATTTGATATTTCCACTGTATTTTCACAGAATGTCTCGTACTGGCCGTGTCTGGTACTTTTAGGCTAGAGCGAGGAGGAGTGCAGGGGACCAGTGGTGCAGAGCTGCTGCTGGTGGCCATGCCGACTTTATCTAGGACACACGTGTACAACGCATGATGTGTCCGACATGCTAATGTAGGAGTTGGTGTTAGCGTCACGCGTAGATTAGACAGAAGATGTAGGTGGAGCAGATGTACAGGCTAGAAATGATGCAAACTGACTTGGTTAGAGCTGATTTGTCGCTGCAGTTTAGCGGTTGTGATCCCGTCAGAGTGCGAATCCTGAAACCGTTCTGACTGGAGTTTGTATGTTCTCCCCGTGTTTGTTGGGTGTTCTTCTCGATATTCAGACGATATGTTGACAATGTTTCTGGAATGTGCTTAAATGTTCTTGTAAATGTATTTGTTGAGATTCAAGTAGCACAAACTATGAATAAACCATGAAATGTACTACAAAAGGGCAGAAATATCACTTCATACCTTTTGTTTGGGAGATTACACTAGACATTTCTGTAATTTGAGTAATCATTTGGATAGCTTCTGGTCATGGTGCTACTCTACCAGCCTCCAGTATATTTGTGATGAAAACACAAACTTGCATGTTTCCACTGGTTATGTCTCCATTGTCTTTAGTTAACTGCACCAGTCTATTTACGGGGTCCGGACCCTGGGGGGTACGAGCTTCCACCACGGTCTGGCTCAACGCAGACGCGGGTGAAAACAACACGGCAGATATAAGCAGAAGATTAATCATTCCTCACCAAACGCTGAATTGATCTTGTGACAAACTTGTATGTTGAACTCACATGCTTAGCAAAACAAAGCTAGTTAGCATAGTAGCATCAGCTGTTTCCTGTTTATCGACACACATCAGTGGGTTTACATGCGAAAAAAACGAATAGTTGCTTTAATCCGATACAATCAGACATCTTCGTGTGCATGTAAACATCTTACTCCGATAGAAATCAGCGTTCAAAATCTCCAATTGAGACACTCTGATGATGCGGTTGTGTAATCTCACTGAAACCAGACAAGGCTTGTGCGCATGCTCCACGACCCACGCTGACCTATGACCCCGGAAACAAAACCATACAGAAAGCCGCTCGCTTACAAGAAAGAACACAACCGCATTCACTCACAAGGGTTAGCGTGCACTTTATCTGCACAATAACTAACGCGGACGTTACATACGAGATGAACAAAGCTGTACCACTATCCATCTTACTCGAAAATGCGCATGACAGTTGTTTATATGTGACGCAAAAAGTCAACCGGAATGGGGGGGGGGCGTATTAGTCCGCTGAAACGACGCATATCGCCACCTAGTGTTAGGAGGACGACACGTTCTTGTCAGGACTTTCTGGTCTGCATGTATACTGTGACAAGGACAGAGCTTGTCCAAGACGTCAAAACCGAATGTTATAAAAAACGTTTTTTTCGTTTGCATGTGAATACACCGACTCACTTCGATATCAGAAATCACCATTATCCAAACCTAATGCATTACACAAAGAGGCGTTAAAAGGCAGTGTGAAATAAATATTGAATAAACTGACAATAAACCGAAAATAGTTTTACTTCAGCTTTAGCAGACACACAAACCTCGAATTATGAAACGTCTTTTTGTGTATTGCTGAAATTGGTCTTATGAATTTAAAATATAATCCAGGTTTAGGTTTTCCGATTTAGATTTAATGTATTTATTAGGAAAAATGTGTTACGTTTGAGTGACATCAGAGTTCTGAGCGGAGACACACTCTGATGTTAACAGAACCATTCCAAAGTGCTCTAAAGCCAACCGGTCTGGGGAGAAACGACGGTCCAAAGGAGGCTATGGCGTTTGGAGAAGACACTTTGACCGCCTGCTAACCTGTCCCCTTCCTCTGTGTGTGGAGTGGGATTGGTCGGTGGCTGTTGCAGATGAGGCTGGCAGTGTCCCGTGTTCTAAGCATGTTTATGTAACTGAGCGCAGTGGCCGGCAGCAGGCTTTAGACCACAGTGCCAGGGAACAAGAGGAGCGAGACAGAGGGGGAGGGCGGGACGGTCCATTTGGAACAAACAAGCTTTATGTCCACACGCCGCTGCATAGGGAGACCACTAGGGGAGCTGTAAAAACACAGAGGAGCACTTCCTGAATTAGGATGTAGAGTGAGCGGGAACACTGGATATGCTAAAACATGTGTGAATGAAACAAAATGACCACCAAAGAGATCTATTGAATGTGTGTGGTTTTGGGGTGCGGTCAAACATGCACAAACACATGGGACTAAACTAGGACTAAACCAGAACTAAACATGGACAAAGCCAGGCTAAAGCAGGAAAAAAACATGACCAATTCACATCAGGATTAAACTGGCTTCACACTGGACAAAGGGTCCCGGGCCGGTTTGGTGGAACACACTGCTCCACACAATCAATAAGCACATCATGCCCCGTCAGCTCCACAAACCCCTCCAACACTTCAGAACCATTAGGCCTACATTATATATTTCAGTGTCACTTTTGCATTAACGTGCATGAAGCCCAGTCTAGTTCTTGAGCTGCAGATTGTTTCCAGAATCATCCGTTAGCGTGTGATTGTGGCTAACAGCAGCAGTAGCACGAGCTCAGGACGTGTTGTGTGTCCGTCCTGGAGCAGTACAATCCTCTGCTCTCTCCTCTGTCCTTTGTTGTCACTGCCAGGCTTTCTCTTCTGAGCTTCGTTCTAATCAAACAGGACAGAGATATGGAAAAGTGAAAGAGTCACAGTTCTGGAGTGTCCCAAAATGTCTTTAATTCAGATATATTTGTGATACGTTCTAATTGATTGTGTTATCCATAGCATACTGCAGAAATAACAATACAGACAACACACTTCATTTTATTCAATATTTGGAATACATTTTTGTATTATATTTTTGTTGGTTGCTGAGTAACAGATCATTCTGAAGACATAAACATAATTATGTTTACACTTTACTTTAGGCTAAATATACTATGATCTAACAACTTGCTAAATTGTGTACTTCAAAGCAAATTACATATTGTTCACAATGCCCTAATATCAAACTAATAATAAGTAATAAGGAGCAGTGATAAATTAATATTAAGCCGTAATAAAGCAGTACTAAATCGGTTATAAGCAGTAATAAGGAGTTTATTACCAGTAATAGTGAAGTGTTAGTAGCAGAATAACATCATGCAGAATGCGACATTAATAAGGGCTGAATACATTATATTTAACCCATTATGTACACAAATAAGAGCTAGATTGGTGTTAATGAGTGGACCCTAAAATAACGTGTTTATATTATTGAAAAATGTAAATGATTTTATTCCACAATTTCCTATACTGAATGAAACTCTATTTGTTATCTTTATCCCTTGTCATGATTCAAAGCAAATTATGAGATTACACTACTTAAAAAACATAAAAAAAATAAAAAAAAAACATTGATTGAAAAAAGATTGTGTTATATGTTTCTTTCAGCCATTATTTCATTCTCTTGTGTAAAGAAGCATCATCTTGGCATGACAGGTTAAAAATATAAGTAGAACGATTTATCAAGCTGGTTGTATAATATTCATCTAGACATTTTGAATAACGGTGAATCTAGAATTTCACTTGACTTTGTTCCTAATCATCACAAATCTAAAATGTTTTTCACAATCATGATTTGTAACACTAAATGTGACATGGTTACTTCCATCCCCACAGCTTTATTTCTGTTTGAGTGACCTACTTCCCCTGCATTTCTCCAAAGGCCTTGTACGACTCTTTTATGCCCGTCATAGGTCCACGTGGACCGGGTCAAAGCACCCATGATGCCGAGCTCCTGGAACAAAAGGTTTAGTGCCTGTATGAAATGGCAGAGAGCTCGCAGGCAGCTGGACAAAGGAGACACTCCGTGGCCTGGATATGGACCGTAGACAGAGAAAGTGTCCACAGTTATGTATCTGCACCTCATTTCTGCACATTCTGCACAAAGACACCTCTTCCAGCCGATTGGCAGCTTTATCTACATTTATTTATCTACATTTATTTATCTGCATTTTAACATTTCTTTATGTCATAGTTTGTTCTTTTAAATAGTTATTTTTTAAATAGTCGTCTTTTTTCTGTTGAGTCTGTGTTTTCTCTTCTCCAATCATCTCGCTGTGATGTGTAGCTAAAGTGGACCAGGAGCTAAAGCGAGCCGGACTGCTGTGGAAGTCGTACCTCGCAGGGTCTTCTCTGGACAGCTCCAGACTGTTCACTGACAGTGGAAACAACCTGGCTTATGATGTAGTCTTAGATGAAACTCCTGTCTCAATTAGCATTTCCATTTTATTATCATAATTAAACTACAGCAATGTACGTAACTCAGTTTCAGTTTAAAACAAAAGTCATGGTCATTTTACCATGTAGAATTGTCCAAATATAGGTCCAATTTGTCATGAATACAATCATTTATAATTAGTATCCATTTAGTAGTTGTAGCATTCTTGGGACGTCCTGCTGCACCTCATTGTGCCGCGTGCTCCTCCAGAGCCTGACCCGGTTGGATGAAACCCCCTTGTTCCCCTGGCAGACCCTCCTGCGAATGGCCTTTGTCCAGTTCCAAACATAAGCTGATTTGAAGCGGACTCCCCCAGGTATTAACACCAGCCTGGTGCTCATTGTGCTGTAACTGGGACGTCCCTCTGGTATCGCTCCATCCAGGTTTAATTACTTACAATGTGTTTGTACCAAGCTAATTACTGCCATGGGGACTGGGTTTGTAATTTAGGTACAAAAATGAAATAATAAACATTCTCTGTTACTAAAACCAGGATTATTCCTTTCAGAATTAAAAGCTCCTGCTGTTTACTTGTTTGTGTTTGTGATGCTCACTCCAAAGTCCAGAGTCTGCCCTCTCCAGAGCCTCTTGAGCCTGACGGACAGATACAGGACTGAGGAGCTCCACAATCACCACATTATTGTCTTACAAGTATTCTGAGTTTAAAAAGCCTGATTTTATTATTTATTCATCAACTAAAAAGTGCAAAGTGCTCAAATGTGCTTTTTACAGTTTTATGAAATCCAACATTGGACAGTTTCATGCAGTTGTTTTTTTGAGTGCAGAACTAAGAACATTTTTCAGATACTTTGGATAAGCTTGTATTGCTTTAAAAAAGATTTAACTTGTGTGATGTTATGTAACTGACAGAAATGGTGTCTAGTTTCACTG